>NC_084561.2:43676323-43706323 GCF_033978685.3 Nerophis lumbriciformis | reverse complement strand
GCCAACCTTGAGACCTCCGATTTTGGGAGGTGGGGGGTGGGGGGCGTGGTCGGGGTGGGGTGGGGGCGTGGCAAAGAGGGGAGGAGTATATTTACAGCTAGAATTCACCAAGTCAAGTATTTCACATATACAGGTAAAAGCCAGTAAATTAGAATATTTTGAAAAACTTGATTTATTTCAGTAATTGCATTCAAAAGGTGTAACTTGTACATTATATTTATTCATTGCACACAGACTGATGCATTCAAATGTTTATTTCATTTAATTTTGATGATTTGAACTGGCAACAAATGAAAATCCAAAATTCCGTGTGTCACAAAATTAGAATATTGTGTAAGGGTTAAATTTTGAAGACACCTGGTGCCACAAACTAATCAGCTGATTAACTCAAAACACCTGCAAAGGGCTTTAAATGGTCTCTCAGTCCAGTTCTGAAGCCTACACAAACATGGGGAAGACTTCAGATTTGACAGCTGTCCAAAAGGCAACCATCGACACATTGCACAATCAGGGAAAGACACAAAAGGTTATTGCTGAAGAGGCTGGCTGTTCTCAGAGCTCTGTGTCCAAACACATTAATGGAGAGGCAAAGGGAAGGAAAAATTGTGGTCAGAAAAAGTGTACAAGCGATAGGGATCACCGCGCCCTGGTCAAGATTGTGAAAAAAAACCCATTCAAAAATGTGGGGGAGATTCAGAAGGAGTGGACAGCTGCTGGAGTCAGTGCTTCAAGATCCACCACCAAGAGACGCTTGAAAGACATGGGTTTCAACTGCCGCATACCTCGTGTCAAGCCACTGTTGACCAAGAAACAGCGCGAAAAGCGTCTCACCTGGGCTAAGGAAAAAAAGAGCTGGACTGCTGCTGAGTGGTCCAAAGTCATGTTTTCTGATGAAAGCAAATTTTGCATTTCCTTTGGAAATCGAGGTCCCAGAGTCTGGAGGAAGACAGGAGAGGCACAGGATCCACGTTGCCTGAAGTCTAGTGTAAAGTTTCCACCATCAGTGATGGTTTGGGGTGCCATGTCATCTGCTGGTGTCGGTCCACTCTGTTTCCTGAGATCCAGGGTCAACGCAGCCGTCTACCAGCAAGTTTTAGAGCACTTCATGCTTCCTGCTGCTGACCTGCTCTATGGAGATGGATATTTCAAGTTCCAACAGGACTTGGCGCCTGCACACAGCGCAAAATCTACCCGTGCCTGGTTTACGGACCATGGTATTTCTGTTCTAAATTGGCCCGCCAACTCCCCTGACCTTAGCCCCATAGAAAATCTGTGGGGTATTGTGAAAAGGAAGATGCAGAATGCCAGACCCAAAAACGCAGAAGAGTTGAAGGCCACTATCAGAGCAACCTGGGCTCTCATAACACCTGAGCAGTGCCAGAAACTCATCGACTCCATGCCACGCCGCATTAACGCAGTAATTGAGGCAAAAGGAGCTCCAACCAAGTATTGAGTATTGTACATGCTCATATTTTTCATTTTCATACTTTTCAGTTGGCCAACATTTCTAAAAATCCCTTTTTTGTATTAGCCTTAAGTAATATTCTAATTTTGTGACACACGGAATTTTGGATTTTCATTTGTTGCCACTTCAAATCATCAAAATTAAATGAAATAAACATTTGAATGCATCAGTCTGTGTGCAATGAATAAATATAATGTACAAGTTACACCTTTTGAATGCAATTACTGAAATAAATCAAGTTTTTCAAAATATTCTAATTTACTGGCTTTTACCTGTAAGTCGCTCCTGAGTATAAGTCGCACCCCCGGCCAAACTGAAAAAAAACTGCGACTTACAGTCCGAAAAATACGGTATATATCATTTGTCAACGTAAACGCATGTGACTAATAAAAACAAATATCGCGTTATCATGCATGAGTGAAGGTTCATCACATCCGGGTTAAGGCTTAACCTGGAAGCTGCGCGCATTGTTACACGGTCTGAGATCGCGATGATGCTTCGATAAAACTGAGGTAATTTGTTGGTATTGCAGCAACAAACTTTCTTAACAATGGCGCACATCAAGTTTAAAATGGTATCTTAATTAGGGATGTCCCGATCCGATATTTGGATCGGATCGGCTGCCGATATTTGCCAAAAATTGCGTATCGGCAAGGCATGGGAAAATGCCGATCCAGATCCAGTTTAAAAAAAAAACTCCGGTCCGTGTTTTCCAACGCACCGATTTAAATAATACATTCCACTTTTCTGCTGCTCCGTAATTTCCGTTCCGCATTTTCCAGCACACCTTCAACACATCCACAGGTCTGTGGATTCTCACGCAGTTGCTTTTAGCTGCTGGCATTACACGACAGGCTCTTCTCACTCTTTCCTGTGTCTCCCTCTCACAGACAGCAAGTGCACCTTCTTACACACGTCACATACTGTCACGTCATACGTCACATACGTATACGTCCTCCCCGAGCAGAGAGGTAGCAGCATGGCTAACGTTAGCTGTGATGCTAGCGCAGCCGTGCGAGCAACGCTCCCTCTAAGGTGCGCGCCTGTGCAATTGTGCACTGTTTAAGCGTCCTCTGCGCATAGCAAATCTATGCCACGCACAAAATCAAATAAAAAAATAAGCGCATAACAATTTTCGACACACGGACACGACAGAGACAACAGTTTTCGTCATCATTGTTCAAATATTGTGACGTCTGTCGAGACACTTATCTCCATTCGGTGCCACACGCCCACACCATCAAAATGCAGAGGCAAAAATGTCCACATGAACACCGTATGAAAAAATTAGTGATTTTTTTTAGTTGTGATTTCCTTCTCTGCATTTAAAAGTAGCATATATTAATGCAGTATGAAGAAGAATGTTTTAATGTAGACATGCAAGCCTTGAAAGAACATTTTGAAAATCAAGACTACATTTCCTGCAAATGGGTGCATTTCTACCCTATATTTTAACTTTAGATTTATTCTCATATCAAACTCTTTTGGCTGTCTTTTTGACACTTACATCCGGCGCCCCCCTCCACACCCTGGATTATAAATAATGTAAATAATTCAATGTGATTATCTTGTGTGATGACTGTATTATGATGATAGTATATATCTGATAGTATATATCTGTATCATGAATCAATTGAAGTGGACCCCGACTTAAACAAGTTGAAAAACTTATTGGGGTGTTACCATTTAGTGGTCAATTGTACGGAATATGTACTTCACTGTGCAACCTACTAATAAAAGTCTCAATCAATCAATCAAAACACATAGAATCATCATACTGCTGTGATTATATGCATCAAGTGTTCATTCAAGGCTAAGGCAAAATATCGAGATATATATCGTGTATCGCAATATGGCCTTAAAATATCGCAATATTAAAAAAAGGCCATATCGCCCAGCCCTAGTTCGATGATGCCATTTCTGTTTGTCATGTATAATTTTGTCTATTTTGTGTTTATCCTTGAATAAACAGGTCAGTTTCTTGTTACCAACCATTGTGGATTATTCAAACTCCCCGAATTCAGCTGGCTAGTTGTTATCAAGAGTACTAAAACCCTTTTCAACATGATTCTGACAACTAAGTAGGCTAAATAACTTTAATACATGCTCGGATAGGCCAGTATCGGTCAGTATCGGATAGGAAATGCAAAAACAATATCGGTATCGGATCGGAAGTGCAAAAATCTGGATCGGGACATCCCTAATCTTAATTAAAGCAAAACACGTACTGGAGGATGGTGCCGATAGCATGCATGCTACATCGACAAAAAAACGACGTTTGCATAGTTTTCTGTGTCAATGTTGTTAACAAAAGTAGCACAGTTCAGTTAAAAATATGCCTTTGCTAAACAGACAGCCACCACACGTAAACCACTTAACATCTGTGAAGACCAGGTCTGTTTGCTTAATTTCATTCATTTAAGATCAAACAACAAACATACCATTCATAATAAATGATGAACGAAAAGGAGCAGAAAAAAGTCAAACATATATCTGTGCCCTCGTCATCCTGCAAGAAGACTTCATTCATATCACCACAGCTGGTCCGTCGTACAATACCTCAGAGAGGCACAATCACAACAACTCTACTACACAGACAAGAGCATTAAGTTGCAACTACTGGCTGAATGTGAATGTACTTTGCTTCCTGGAGAACATTGGACATCTGTAAGTAATCACAACCAGCTGGGGGTAGCATTGTACCAAAAAAGAGATCAGCATCTGAAAAAGTAAACAAGCTGGTTTGTTTCAACACCTGTTTAAAGTAAAGAACCGTAAATGGTGCACTATGTTAAGTTGTTTACCATCATTTTTAGTGTACATCTGTACTAGGGATGTCCCGATCCAGGTTTTTGCACTTCCGATCCGATACCGATATTGTTTTTGCACTTCCGATCCGATACCGATACTGACCGATACCGATACTGAATGATACTGGCCTATCCGAGCATGTATTAAAGTTTAAAGTTATTTAGCCTACTTAGTTGTCAGAATCCTGTTGAAAAGGGTTTTAGTACTCTTGATAACAACTAGCCAGCTGAATTAGGGGAGTTTGAATAATACACAATGGTTGGTAACAAGAAACTGACCTGTTTATTCAAGGATAAACACAAAATAGACAAAATGATACATGACAAACAGAAATGGCATCATTGAACTAGGGCTGGGCGATATGGCCTTTTTTTAATATTGCGATATTTTAAGGCCATATTGCGATACACGATATATATCTCGATATTTTGCCTTAGCCTTGAATGAACACTTGATGCATATAATCACAGCAGTATGATGATTCTATGTGTTTTGATTGATTGATTGAGACTTTTATTAGTAGGTTGCACAGTGAAGTACATATTCCGTACAATTGACCACTAAATGGTAACACCCCAATAAGTTTTTCAACTTGTTTAAGTCGGGGTCCACTTAAATTGATTCATGATACAGATATATACTATCAGATACCGTATTTTCCGCACCATAAGCCGCCCTGGGTTATAAGCCGCGCCTTCAATGAACGGCATATTTCAAAACTTTGTCCACCTATAAGCCGCCCCGTGTTATAAGCCGCATCTAACTGCGCTAAAGGAATGTCAAAAAAAACAGTCAGATAGGTCAGTCAAACTTTAATAATATATTAAAAACCAGCGTGATGTGGGCGCGCATGGAGTCGTATATCAACATGGACGGAGCTGCGTGAAAAAAGCCACCCGGCCTCTTCGCGTAAACTTCCCTTAACCACTCGCTCATCTTTTCTTCATCCATCCATCCCTTCGAGTTAGCTTTTATGATGACGCCGGCTGGAAAGGTCTCTTTTGGCAAGGTCTTCCTTTTGAATATCACCATGGGTGGAAGTTTCTGGCCATTAGCATGGCAAGCTAGAACCACAGTGAAGGATGACTTCTCATTCCCTGTGGTGCGAATATTCACCGTACGTGCTCCCGTTGTATCCACAGTGCGGTTCACAGGAATATCAAAAGTCAGTGGAACCTCGTCCATGTTGATAATGTTCTCTGGCCGGATCTTTTTTTCAGCTATCTTGTTTTTACAATATGCACGGAAAGTAGCCAGCTTTTCTTGAAAGTCTTTAGGCAGTTGCTGTGAAATAGTAGTCCGTGTGCGGATGGAGAGATTGCGTCTTTTCATGAACCGGAAACCTGTCGCTTAGTAGGAGCCATTTTGTGGTCTTTACAGATGTAAACACACAAAGGAAATGAAACGTAATATCCGCGCGCTTCTTCTTCTTCTACGGGGGCGGGTGGTTGCTTACAGTAGAAGAAGAAGCGCTTCCTCTTCTATGGGGGCGGGTGCTTACCTTGGCGGTTGCTTGCGTAGAAGAAGAAGCACTTCCTCTTCTACGGGGAAAAATGATGGCGGCTGTTTACCGTAGTTGCGAGACCTAAACTTTATGAAAATGAATCTTAATATTAATCCATATATAAAGCGCACCGGGTTATAAGCCGCACTGTCAGCTTTTGAGTAAATTTGTGGTTTTTAGGTGCGGCTAATAGTGCGGAAAATACGGTATATACTATCATCATAATACAGTCATCACACAAGATAATCACATTTAATTATTTACATTATTTATAATCCAGGGTGTGGAGGGGGGCGCCGGATGTAAGTGTCAAAAAGACAGCCAAAAGAGTTTGATATGAGAATAAATCTAAAGTTAAAATATAGGGTAGAAATGCACCCATTTGCAGGAAATGTAGTCTTGATTTTCAAAATTTTCTTTCAAGGCTCGCATGTCTACATTAAAACATTCTTCTTCATACAGCATTAATATATGCTACTTTTAAACTTTCATGTAGAGAAGGAAATCACAACTAAAAAAAACACACATTTTTTCATACGGTGTTGATCTGGAAATTTTTGCCTCGGCATTTTGATGGTGTGGACGTGTGGCACCGAATGGAGATAAGCGTCTCGACAGACGTTACAATATTTGAACAATGATGACGAAAACTGTTTTCTCTGTCGTGTCCGTGTGTCGAAAATTGTTATGCGCTTATTTTTTTTATTTGATTTTGTGCGTGGCATATAATTGCTATGCGCAGAGGACGCTTAAACAGTGCGCAATTGCACAAGCGCGCACCTTAGAGAGAACGTTGGTCACACGGCTGCGCTAGCATCACAGCTAACGTTAGCCATGCTGCTACCTCTCTGCTCGGGGAGGACGTATACGTATGTGACGTATGACGTGACAGGATGTGACGTGTGTAAGAAGGTGCGCTTGCTGTCTGTGAGAGGGAGACACAGAAAAGAGTGAGAAGAGCCTGTCGTGTAATGCCAGCAGCTAAAAGCAACTGCGTGAGAATCCACAGACCTGTTGAAGGTGTGCTGGAAAATGCGGAACGGAAATTAAGGAGCAGCAGAAAAGTGGAATGTACCATTTAAATAGGTGCGTTGGAAAACACGGAGCGGAGTTTTTTTTTTAACTGGATCTGGATCGGCATTTTCCCATGCCTTGCTGATACGCATTTTTTTTGCAAATATCGGCGGCCGATCCGATCCGAATATCGGATCAGGACATCCCTAATCTGTAACCTGGTTTGCTAAATTATTGCAAATACTTTCAAAAGTTGCACTTAAATCTTACACTTACTGTCACCACGTTTTCATCAAATCAATAGCTATGTGCTAGAGATGCGCGGTTTGCGGGCACAACCGCGGAGTCCGCGGATTATCCGCGGATCGGGCGGATGAAATTTAAAAAAATTAGATTTTATCCGCGGGTCGGGTCGGGTCGGGTCGGGTGGTTGAAATAAAAAAAATTAGATTTTAAATAGATTCAGGCGGGTGGCAGTTAAACCAATTGGTAAATATATATACATAGTTAAATGTTGTTACCCACATACGAAAAACGAGCAGGCACCTGCAGCATATGCCACAACAGAAGAAAAAAAAAAAAAGAGATGGACACTTTTACGGAGCGGAGAAGGGACGCCTCGCCGGGGTCCGGGACCGAGGCCCCTTCCCCCGAGAGGGCCCCACCGGGAACCGTAGCTGAGGCGATCCGCGAGAAGGGCCCGACGTACGTCCAGGGTCACCACCGCGCCCACCGCACCGACACCCCGCCTCGTCCGCCTTCGCCGCGGCCGGCGTCACGCGCAGCAGGTAAGCAGCTTACCTGCCCGCCACCCCCGTGGCCGGGGGCTCGTAACAGGGGTCACTCCGCGCGCTCCGCCCGCGCAGCTTACCTGCCCGCCACCCCTGTTGCCGGGGGCGCGTAACAGGGGTCACTCCGCGCGCAGTGCGCTCACGAAAGGGGTGGGGCTCACCCTGGTTGATATAGACAGCAGGACGGTGGCCATGGAAGTTGGAACCCACTAAGGAGTGTGTAACAACCCACCTGCCGAATCAACTAGCCCTGAAAATGGATGGCGCTGGAGCGTCGGGCCCATATACCCGGCCGTCGCCGGCAGCGAGACGCGCTTGGAGGTGCGCTCAGCGCGGCTCCCATATGATTGCGCACTGGTGTGCGTCTGGGTCGTGACAGCGTGGCACGCGAATGTCTGTGCTGCATTGGATCAGTCTCCTTTCTTTAACAGGCAAAAGCTTTATAACCTCACTAATGCCTTGCATCGTCTATATTAGATATATAACAACGGGCGGGTGCGGGCGGATGCGGTTCTGATCAAATGTTAGATCGGGTGGATTGCGGATGGTTGACGACTTTCTGATGCGGTTGCGGATGAAATAATTGCCTATCCGCGCATCTCTACTATGTGCACAAGGACACATTTAAACACATTAAAAGCCTATCCGGGATAAAAATGCTTCATGTAAACACACCATTCAGAATATTCAGACACTGGTCCATGCGGATCAAGACGGGTTGTCATTCGGATTGTAGCGCATGAAAACTCTTCTTCTTAAATTCGAGTTAGAATAATCCCTACTGCGCATGTCTTTGATGTCAGCTGTACTTTTTCATGTTTGACAGTTCCACGCTGGAAATCACTGAGAGCGGCTCATTCTTTCACAAATGTTTGTAGAAACAGTCTCCATGCTTAAGTGCTTGATTTTATACACCGGGCCAAGTGATTAGGACACCTGATTCTCATCATTTGGATGGGTGGCAATATAGTGTATTTGTGACGGTCCCTATTTATTTGTGATGGGCCGCCACGAATGCATTGATGTATGGTAAAAGCTAAGTTATTAATGTTTTTCATTTGTATTCTTCAGTGACGTGCGGTGAGGTTGATGGCTGGTGAGGCACTGACTTCATCACAGTCAGATTTACAAACATATGAACCCTAAAGAGTATCTTATTCACCATTTGATTGGCAGCAGTTAACGGGTTATGTTTAAAAGCTCATACCAGCATTCTTCCCTGCTTGGCACTCAGCATCAAGGCTTGGAATTGGGGGTTAAATCACCAAAAATGATTCCCGGGCGCGGCGCCGCTGCTGCCCACTGCTCCCCTCACCTCCCAGGGGGTGAACAAGGGGATGGGTCAAATGCAGAGGACACATTTCATTACACCTAGTGTGTGTGTGACAATCATTGCTACTTTAACTTAACTTTAACTTTACACATACAAACTGTAGCACACAAAAAAGCACATTTAATAAAAAAAAAAACGTTATTATGGTCTTCCCTTTACTTATAAATGAAGTCCACAACTAAAGCCCTCACTTAAACTTTCCACATGCAAGATTGAATCTATTTAAAAAAGTGTAACCGAGGGTTTATAAATGTCGCCTATACTGTATGAAACTACAAAATAACAAACACGGAGGCTCCAGTTTACACGAGGACCACTTTATTTACCTTCTTTCAAAAACCTCCGCAACGTGACATCACTTCCGCTCTTAGCGCCTTCAAAATAAGAGCTCAAGGCATATACTGTATAACAGCGCATAACAGGAACTTAACATCACAAAGAGGAAAGCCCATGAAAATAGGTTACAAAAGTTATTTAATAAGAAGCCAAAAAGTGCAAAAACAATAATGTTCGTGTTGGAGGAGTTGTGAATTAGGTACACCTGCAGTCTGCGGGTGTATCTAATGTTGTGTCCCTGCAGTCATTCACAACTCCTCCAACACCAACATTATTGTTTTTGCACTTTTTGGCTTCTTATGAAATATTTTTTTTTAAATAGATTCAATCTTGCACGTGGAAAGTTTAAGTGTGGGCTTTAGTTGATATAACAATTCTACGGCGGGGGTGCAGGAGGCGGGATTACTGGAGCCTCAGCCAGTGCGTCTTTTGCAGCCGTTTTATGATCGCTCAGCACAAGAAATACTTTACACACATACAGTTCTTGACAAAATACACTGTACATTATATACCTCAGCTAACTAAACTATGGAAATGTATAATATAGTTCATATAGCAATACAGTCTCACTGCACAGCAGGCCAGCAGTTAGCCGAGTCATTGCGCAATCCATGTTGAGGCACTGAGTGACGTGCCTCAACTGGCTGCTGTTCACCGCACCGTCTCTTCTCAGTATTTGAACGGCAAATGTGAAAATTCAGCGATTTTGAATAAAAATAATCTAAAACTGGTGAAGTTAAAAGGAAAATAACTTTATAGTATAATCACTGGATACATATAACAATTAAATTTTTTTTTTTCTTTTTACATTTTTTTTTCTTTCCATGATGGTACTAGTGCAGTGATCCTCAACAGGCGGACCGCGGTCCATGTCCGGACCCAGCGACGTGTCCGTCCGGACCCAGCACGAATTATAGTAAAAAAAAAAAAAAAAAAAAAAAGTTTTTTATTATTATTATAATTATAATTATTATAAAAAAATATAATAATTGTATTTATCTGTGAGTTATCGCTAGCGCAAGTCAACGTTCTTTGTTGTTTTTAGTCAAATATCTCCACGTTTCGTTTACACTTCTCGTGTCTCACTCACTCCGTCTCTCTCTCTCTCTCTCTCTCTCTCTCTCTCTCTCTCTCTCTCTCTCTCTCTCTCTCTCTCTCTCTCTCTCAGAGAGAGAAAGAGAGAGAGACGGAGTGAGAGCGAGAGAACGCCACTCTGATTGGCTAATTCCGGGGTATGGGTTGTCATCTCTTTCACAACGACGCGCTGATAGGCTGTTACCACCTGGGTCATGTGCACAGTGCATGGAACCTTTCGCTGCAGGCACACAGTTGTCTCGTATCGCTACTTCGCTAACTGTTCACTTGTCAGTCACTGAATGTGAATCAAATCACAATGGCATGCTCCAAGTTGGCTCAGGCTGGTAAAAGAAAGGTGGACAGGGAAAACCGACGTTTCAAGGAAGAATGGACAGAGCAATATGTTTTCATCCTACCTACTGCAAGTACCAGACCAATGTGTCTACTATGCAACAGTACTGTTGCTCTGGTAAAAAGTGAAAATCTGAAACGTCACTATCTGAAAGAGCACCGCGAATTTGAAGAGACATTTCCTCATGATTCAGAGCTAAGAAAAAAAGAAATCACGAGGCTGAAAAAGCCATATGAAACATCAAGCAAGATTTTTGTTAAATCTATGACACAACAACAAATAGCAACAGAGCAGTAACGTGCGGTGAGGTTGATGGCTGGTGAGGCACTGACTTCATCACAGTCAGATTTACAAACATATGAACCCTAAAGAGTATCTTATTCACCATTTGATTGGCAGCAGTTAACGGGTTATGTTTAAAAGCTCATACCAGCATTCTTCCCTGCTTGGCACTCAGCATCAAGGCTTGGAATTGGGGGTTAAATCACCAAAAATGATTCCCGGGCGCAGCGCCGCTGCTGCCCACTGCTCCCCTCACCTCCCAGGGGGTGATCAAGGGATGGGTCAAATGTAGAGGACACATTTTTTCAAAGTTCTTATTTATTTTTGTTTCAAAGAAAATATTTCATGTATTTTATTGGATATTTATTTTATTTTTGTTAATTTTAAGAAAATGTTAAACTACCTACCTCCTGCTATTATATAAGCTTGACCGATAATAAACGGACCCAGCCTGTTTCCAAAAAACATTTGTGGACCTTCAAGATTTGTACTTGAGGACCCCTGCTCTAGTGACTGCACGTCACTGGTATTCTTTTTAATCGCATGTCTTTCATTATTATATTTATTCAGTTGCATTATTATATCATTAAAGTTGTATATCCTAAAAAGTGACGTCATCGGGGTGTGTGTGCGTGTGTGTGATGTAGACGGTGTCGGTGTGGGGCAGCGGCGGGCGCATGGAGCTGACGGTGGCAAAGTTCATGGCCCTGCAGAAGCACGTGCAGCCCGACTGGTACCTCAGCATGGCGGACGGAGAGACCTGGCAGCGCAACACGTCCCGCAAGAGGGTGCGCAAGGCGGTGGACCGGACCCTCGCCCACCTGGACCAGTGTCTGCTGGTGCAGCAGGCATCACAGGTGCAGCACATTGATTGGTCGTCACATCAGGACCTTCAGGGTCCAGTCTGATGATTTAAGGAACGTGTAATCAATACTGTGCAGTCATCCGTATGACCAATTGTTGTAGGTGGTTGTCATGGCAACGGTGTATTTCCTCTAATGATGATTGGTGTTAACAAGCCGAGCGGTTGTCTTTTTTTTACGCATTTGACGCTTTGGCTCCTATCCTGGCCAGGAGCTGCAGGGAGCGCAGGTGTGGGGGGCGGTGCAGGGCGGAGACATCCTGGAGGAGAGACTCCGCTCCGCCAGGGAGACCGCCAAGAGGCCCGTTGCTGGCTTCTGCCTGGACGGCCTCCAGACGGGCTGCGTGGACCAGGCGCTGAGGAGCCAGCTCATCACGGCGGTGGTTAAAGAGCTGCCCGAGGACAAGCCCAGGTGTGCCCGCTCCTTCGCCTCTGATAAATGATAGTAATTACAAAACCCAAAAGCAGTGAAGTTGGCACGTTGTGTAATGGTAAATAAAAACAGAATACAATGATGATGAATATTATATGTCAGTAAACATTTAGACAAGGCTTTAAGTTGTTTTTTGAAATTATTTTTTAGAAAAGTTGTTTGATGTTTTTTGATGCTAAATTAAAAAACATCAAAGACATTTATTAGGTGTGTCTAAGAGGAGCATCGACATTGTATTTGTAAATATGGAACATCTCCTGGGAAAATAGGTGAAAATATGACATTTGTCTACATCCCAATAACTCATTTACTCCGTAGTATACTTTTATGGATTTATTACATTGTAAGGTTTCCTCCTGAAATATTGTCAATATTTTAATAAAACTATTGTGGGCTCCTTCACATAGTCCTTCATACCGACAGCCATCAGACTGTATAATGCATATGTTCCATTTGACTGTACATGTACTGTAAATGTATAATGTATTTATATTATTCACATGTGAATAATGCTGTATAATAGACTGTATTTATATTATTCACATGTGAATAATGCTGTATAATAGACTATATTTATATTATTCACACGTGAATAATGCTGTATAATAGACTGTATTTATGTTATTCACATGTGAATAATGTTGTATAATAGACTGTATTTACTAAATACAGTCTATTAAAGATTGTATTTATATTATTCACATGTGAATAATGCTGTATAATAGACTGTATTTAGTAAATACAGTCTATTATACAGCATTATTCACATGTGAATAATATAAATACAGTCTTTTATACAGCATTATTCACGTGTGAATAATATAAATACAGTCTATTATACAGCATTATTCACATGTGAATAATATAAATACAGTCTATTATACAGCATTATTCATATGTGAATAATATAAATACAATCTATTATACAGCATTATTCACAAGTGAATAATCTAAATACTATTTAGATTATTCACATTCACAATCTAAATACTAATCTGGTTATTCACATGTGAATAATGCTGTATAATAGACTATTTATATTATTCACATGTGAATAATGCTGTATAATAGATTGTATTTGTTATTCACATGTGAATAATGCTGTATAATAGACTGTATTTATATTATTCACATGTGAATAATGCTGTATATTAGACTGTATTTATGTTATGCACATGTGAATAATGCTGTATAATAGACTATTTGTTATTCACATGTGAATAATGCTGTATATTAGACTGTATTTATATTATTCACATGTGAATAATGCTGTATAATAGACTGTATTTATATTATTCACATGTGAATAATGCTGTATAATAGACTATATTCATATTATTCACATGTGAATAATGCTGTATAATAGACTGTATTTATGTTATGCACATGTGAATAATGCTGTATAACAGACTGTATTTATATTATTCACATGTGAATAATGCTGTATAATAGACTGTATTTGTTATTCACATGTGAATAATGCTGTATATTAGACTGTATTTATATTATTCACATGTGAATAATGCTGTATAATAGACTATATTTATATTATTCACATGTGAATAATGCTGTATAATAGACTGTATTTGTTATTCACATGTTAATAATGCTGTATAATAGACTGTATTTATATTATTCACATGTGAATAATGCTGTATAATAGACTGTATTTGTTATTCACATGTGAATAAGGCTGTATATTAGACTCTATTTATATTATTCACATGTGAATAATGCTGTATAATAGACTGTATTTATATTATTCACATGTAAAAAATACCCAAGTGTTTATTGTCTATTGTGAGCGAACTGTGGTGCTGAATTTCCCCCAGGGATCAATAAAGTACTTTCTATTCTATTCTATTCTATAGATTATAGTTGAGACATTTTTCTATACGGCCGACATCATTTCTTCTTGGATTAAACACATTAGCACTGCATAGAACATTTAGTTTCCTAAAAAATAATGTTAAAATCCTCGTCCAGATGTTTACTGACATATGCTAATTCATGTTTAAATAACTTGAACTGCAAAGCAATATCGCTTATCAGCCTCCTTGACCACCGATAATCTGTATCGGCCCTTAAAAAAACATATCAGGGGATCTGTGGTGAAGGAGCATGTGTTGCCCTTTGAGGGAAGAGCTGCTATTTGGAGATAAGGAGCCAAGCTGAACTTGCTTGACAGAGCGGCCTGCGCCGCGTGGAATGGGAAATGAGCCTTCACCTCGGCGCCTTTCAGCACGGAGAGAGCCGACCTTTATCTGAACGTCGTTAGCACGCCGCACCTGATTTATTACCACTTCCTGTTCTCCTCCCAGGATGCTGCAAGGTGTCGGGAGGCCCGACGAGGTGCTGGCGTGCGCTCAGGCCGGCGTGGACCTCTTTGAGGGCTTCTTCCCCTTCCAGGTGACCGAGCGAGGCTGTGCTCTGTGCTTCGACTTCGAGATCGCCACGGACCCGGAGAGTGCAGGTAGAGCGCCACCTGCAGGCGTCATTGATCATATTTGGATGACTTGTAAGAACTTGTTAGCTATTGCATTCCAAACCAAAGAACACCAACAATACTCCATTCACCTGAATAATAACAAGTATTAGCAATGTTGTTATTATAAGTGCTAACACAGAGGAACTACTTTTTGAGCGCTAACTAGCTTATGCTGCTATATTGACATATTGAGCTGCTGCATCGCCTCGGAGTTGGTGAAAGTTAATTATAGATGATAAATCATGTCTCTCACCTGGATAGTAGGTTGTGGGCATAAACCCACGAGTTGGTCAACTTTGACATTCAACTTCGACTGGGAGATGGCCAGAAAGACACGGAAAAAACACGTTTTTTTAAACCTTTTTGTGAGGATTATGATGAATTGTTGATGTAAAGGGGAAGATATACCGTATTTTCCGCACCATAAGGCGCCCTGGGTTATAAGCCGCGCCTTCAATGAACGGCATATTTCAAAACTTTGTCCACCTATAAGCCGCCCCGTGTTATAAGCCGCATCTAACTGCGCTAAAGGAATGTCAAAAAAACAGTCAGATAGGTCAGTCAAACTTTAATAATACATTAAAAACCAGCGTGATGTGGGCGCGCATGGAGTCGTATATCAACATGGACGGAGCTGCGTGAAAAAAGCCACCCGGCCTCTTCGCGTAAACTTACCTTAACCACTCGCTCATCTTTTCTTCATCCATCCATCCCTTCGAGTTAGCTTTTATGATGACGCCGGCTGGAAAGGTCTCTTTTGGCAAGGTCTTCCTTTTGAATATCACCATGGGTGGAAGTTTCTGGCCATTAGCATGGCAAGCTAGAACCACAGTGAAGGATGACTTCTCATTCCCTGTGGTGCGAATATTCACCGTACGTGCTCCCGTTGTATCCACAGTGCGGTTCACAGGAATATCAAAAGTCAGTGGAACCTCGTCCATGTTGATAATGTTCTCTGGCCGGATCTTTTTTTCAGCTATCTTGTTTTTACAATATGCACGGAAAGTAGCCAGCTTTTCTTGAAAGTCTTTAGGCAGTTGCTGTGAAATAGTAGTCCGTGTGCGGATGGAGAGATTGCGTCTTTTCATGAACCGGATCCCTGTCGCTTAGTAGGAGCCATTTTGTGGTCTTTACAGATGTAAACACACAAAGGAAATGAAACGTAATATCCGCGCGCTTCTTCTTCTTCTACGCGGGCGGGTGGTTGCTTACAGTAGAAGAAGAAGCGCTTCCTGTTCTATGGGGGCGGGTGCTTACCTTGGCAGTTGCTTGCGTAGAAGAAGAAGCACTTCCTCTTCTACAGGGAAAAAAGATGGCGGCTGTTTACCGTAGTTGCGAGACCGAAACTTTATGAAAATGAATCTTAATATTAATCCATATATAAAGCGCACCGGGTTATAAGCCGCACTGTCAGCTTTTGAGTAAATTTGTGGTTTTTAGGTGCGGCTAATAGTGCGGAAAATACGGTAAACATCCCATCAGTCTTCATCCCATTGAGAGCAGACATTATACAGTAAGTGATTGTTTTATTATGTTCTTGTTTAGCACTTAGCAATACTGCTACAAAGGGGTGGAGAGTTTCCGGTAAATTTCCGGAAAAATTCCGGAAATTTACCACAGGAAGTTTAGCTCGGGAAGTTTGGAAATATTGACCATTTTTTGATTATTCAAGGTTGGACACCGTTCATGGAAATTAATGGGAATATATGGGAATTAATGGGAATATAATAGCTGTGGCCGCAAGGTGGTTGGTGCCTGTCGTGTCGGTAATCCTAGAACCCGTTGGTGGACGCCGGCGGTGAGGGATGCCGTCAGGCTGAAGAAGGAGTCCTATCGGGTTCTTTTGGCTCATGGGACTCCTGAGGCAGCAGACAGGTACCGACAGGCCAAGCGGTGTGCGGCTTCAGCGGTCGCGGAGGCAAAAACTCGGACATGGGAAGAGTTCGGAGAGGCCATGGAAAAAGACTTCCGGACGGCTTCGAAGCAATTCTGGACCACCATCCGCCACCTCAGGAAGGGGAAGCAGTGCAGTGTCAACACCGTGTATGGTGAGGATGGTGCTCTGCTGACCTCGACTGCGGATGTTGTGGATCGTTGGAGAGAATACTTCGAAGACCTCCTCAATCCTACCAGCACGTCTTCCTATGAGGAAGCAGGGCCTGGGGAATCTGTGGTGGGCTCTCCTATTTCTGGGGCTGAGGTTGCCGAGGTAGTTAAAAAGCTCCTCGGTGGCAAGGCCCCGGGGGTGGATGAGATCCGCCCGGAGTTCCTTAAGGCTCTGGATGTTGTGGGGCTGTCTTGGTTGACAAGGCTCTGCAACATCGCGTGGACATCGGGGGCGGTACCTCTGGATTGGCAGACCGGGGTGGTGGTTCCTCTCTTTAAGAAGGGGAACCGGAGGGTGTGTTCCAACTATCGTGGGATCACACTCCTCAGCCTTCCCGGTAAGGTCTATTCAGGTGTACTGGAGAGGAGGCTACGCCGGATAGTCGAACCTCGGATTCAGGAGGAACAGTGTGGTTTTCGTCCTGGTCGTGGAACTGTGGACCAGCTCTATACTCTCGGCAGGGTCCTTGAGGGTGCATGGGAGTTTGCCCAACCAGTCTACATGTGCTTTGTGGACTTGGAGAAGGCATTCGACCGTGTACCCCGGGAAGTCCTGTGGGGAGTGCTCAGAGAGTATGGGTCTTATTGTGGCAGTTCGCTCCCTGTATAATCAGTGTCAGAGCTTGGTCCGCATTGCCGGCAGTAAGTCGGACACGTTTCCAGTGAGGGTTGGACTCCGCCAAGGCTGCCCTTTGTCACCGATTCTGTTCATAACCTTTATGGACAGAATTTCTAGGCGCAGTCAGGGCGTTGAGGGTATATGGTTTGGTGGCTGCAGGATTAGGTCTCTGCTATTTGCAGATGATGTGGTCCTGATGGCTTCCTCCGGCCAAGATCTTCAGCTCTCACTGGATCGGTTCGCAGCCGAGTGTGAAGCGACTGGGATGGGAATCAGCACCTCCAAGTCCGAGTCCATGGTTCTCTCCCGGAAAAGGGTGGAGTGCCATCTCCGGGTTGGGGAGGAGATCTTGCCCCAAGTGGAGGAGTTCAAGTACCTCGGAGTCTTGTTCACGAGTGGGGGAAGAGTGGATCGTGAGATCGACAGGCGGATCGGTGCGGCGTCTTCAGTAATGCGGACGCTGTATCGATTCGTTGTGGTGAAGAAGGAGCTGAGCCGGAAGGCAAAGCTCTCGGTTTACCGGTCGATCTACGTTCCCATCCTCACCTATGGTCATGAGCTTTGGGTCATGACCGAAAGGACAAGATCACGGGTACAAGCGGCCGAAATGAGTTTCCTCCGCCGAGTGGCGGGGCTCTCCCTTAGAGATAGGGTGAGAAGCTCTGTCATTCGGGGGGAGCTCAAAGTAAAGCCGCTGCTCCTCCACATGGAGAGGAGCCAGATGAGGTGGTTCGGGCATCTGGTCAGGATGCCACCCGAACGCCTCCCTAGGAAGGTGTTTCGGGCATGTCCGACCGGTAGGAGGCCACGGGGAAGACCCAGGACACGCTGGGAAGACTATCTCTCCCGGCTGGCCTGGGAACGCCTCGGGATCCCCCGGGAGGAGCTGGACGAAGTGGCTGGGGAGAGGGAAGTCTGGGCTTCCCTGCTTAAGCTGCTGCCCCCCGCGACCCGACCTCGGATAAGCGGAAGAAGATGGATGGATGGATGGATAATGGGAATATAGGATAGGATAGGACAGGACTTTATTGTCATTGCACAAGTACAACGAAACTATGTTTTCAGCACAAACCCGTTCAAGATTAGACAAACAAACAGTGTACAGGGTTACAGAACAGGAACCCTGATGGGTCGCCAAAGGCGCCCCGTAAAAGATGAGAAAAAGGTAAAACGCTGGGGAAGAAGATGAGTAAAAAAAATACAATCTAGACTGGGATCCTAAGGGGGCCTAGAAGGAGAGCGGTGTGAGCAATAATGACGTGTGTTTGGCCAGTGCTGGAGGAGCACCTGGCAGAGGAAGTCCAGCAGAACGGAGACCACAGCGCAAGTGACGATCCAACACAGATGACGTCCTTTGAGATGGATCTCAAAGACAAAAGGTTGGTTCTTTATTACAAAGTGTGGTCGGCAGGCAGAACTTTGTGTCCTTTAAATGGTAGCTCCTGGAAAGACCGCGGTTTGCGTGTAAGACACGGTGGTGTGCACCTGTGTCCAGGTACAGAGAAGACTTCGGGCCCCTGGTGGAGGGGTGCGGCTGCTACTGCTGCCGGAACCACAATAGGGCGTACCTGCACCACCTGCTGGTGACCAACGAGCTGCTGGCTCCCGTCTTGCTGGCCATCCACAACACCACCCACTACCTGGGCTTCTTCAGAGCCCTCAGAGGAGCTTTGGCCCGCCAGGAACTGGACCTCCTGAGAAGACGTGTGCTGGCGCCGACACACGCAAAAGGACAAAGAGCAACCATCACGTAGACCAGATGGACGAGGCCCCGAGGAGAGCTTTGGCCAGGGATCAGAAGTGCTTTCTTCTGGCCGTCTCAGTCAGGTCCCAAGAAGCTTGGCCTTCACGCCGCCCTCGGACTAAAGACTCTGATCTTGTTGTGTTGTGCAGGTCACGTCAGGACAACCTGCCAGTCATCCCTCATTTGCATAACCCTAGAACAGTCAGGACGTGGACTATGGACGTGGACTATGGACTCTGGATGTAAGTGCAGCTTAGCACATACATGACCAAGTACATCACGCAGCGACATTACATTGCAACTAAGTCAGGGATGTCAAAGTCGTTTTATCTCAGGGGCCGCATGGAGGAAAACCTGTGCACACGCGGGCCGGACTATTAAAATCATGGCATTAAAACTAAAAAATAAAGACAACTTCAGATTGTTTTTTTTTGTCTTACTTTGGCCAGAAATAGAACAAACACATTCTGAAAATATTACAATAAAAATATTTTTTTAAATACCGGCAGATCACTACATTGCAACTAAGTCAATGTAGTATCGACCAAATACTCATATCATGCAGCGATACTGGTATCGACCAAATACTCTCATGGACTTTCACAATATTTTGTTAGATCCACTATGGACTGGACTTTCACAATATTGTTGTGTCCTGGATGTTTTTTTGAACGCGACTACGAGTTTGTATGATAAATGAGTGGAACTTGTTGCAGTTCTTGTCTGTGTGAGTGTAGACCACTATCTGAGGTGGATAATGTGACTGACTGTAGAGAAGGGAGTTACCTGGGTTTTTGGTGATGATTGTGGAATAGTGTTCTGACCGGGACCCAGAAAGGGCTTTAGCGTAAGACCTTTGATGTTCCCGGTAGGCCAACTTATGCACCGTTGCCAGATTTTACATCGGCTCGCTCCAGGACATGGCCTGACCTTTTCCTTTGCGTCAGCTCCTCTGTGTACCATGGGGCAGACCGGGAGAAGGAGACTGTCCGTTTTTTTTTTTAATGGTGCATGAAAGTCCAAGATGGAGGACAGACTGGTATTGTAAATATCCACAAGGTTGGAAACTGAGGAGGGAGAAGAAGCTGGAGATGATGACTGAAAGAGGGGGAATCGATATTATTCAGGTTCCCAAAAATCTATTCTACGTTTTGGTGTAGGGTCGGGAGATGGTAGGGGGAGTTTCATTCTAACGAGCTCAGTGACTGTGACTCGGTCCTTTATGTGGGTGGAGACATTGACATGTTGGGTGAGGTTAAGGCAGTCCAGTCCTTCCTTGAACTAATAACGTTTTGGGAGACAATGATGTGATGTTTAAAAAGTCCATATTAGTGGTAGTGGGCTGTTTTGAGGGATTTTTGTTCATGTTATCCGTAGTACTGATATTAATCAATCAATTACCAGGGACCGGTGCAATGGACGTCGAGTGGGTCTCGCATAATATTGTGAGAGTCCAGTCCATAGTGGATCTAACATAATAGTGTGAGTCCAGTCCATAGTGGATCTAACATAATAGTGTGAGAGTCCAGTCCATAGTGGATCTAACATAATAGTGGGAGTCCAGTCCATAGTGGATCTAACATAATAGTGTGAGAGTCCAGTCCATAGTGGATCTAACATAATAGTGTGAGAGTCCAGTCCATAGTGGATCTAACATAATAGTGAGAGTCCAGTCCATAGTGGATCTAACATAATAGTGAGAGTCCAGTCCATAGTGGATCTAACATAATAGTGAGAGTCCAGTCCATAGTGGATCTAACATAATAGTGTGAGAGTCCAGTCCATAGTGGATCTAACATAATAGTGTGAGAGTCCAGTCCATAGTGTATCTAACATAATAGTGTTAGAGTCCAGTCCATAGTAGATGTAACATAATAGTGTGAGTCCAGTCCATAGTGGATCTATAATAATAGTGTGAGAGTCCAGTCCATAGTGGATCTAACATAATAGTGAGAGTCCAGTCCATAGTGGATCTAACATAATAGTGAGAGTCCAGTCCATAGTGGATCGAACATAACAGTGTGAGAGTCCAGTCCATAGTGGATCTAACATAATAGTGTGAGAGTCCAGTCCATAGTGGATCTAACATAATAGTGTGAGAGTCCAGTCCATAGTGGATCTAACATAATAGTGTGAGAGTCCAGTCCATAGTGGATCTAGCATAATAGTGAGAGTCCAGTCCATAGTGGATCTAACATAATAGTGTGAGAGTCCAGTCCATAGAGTATCTAACATAATAGTGTGAGAGCCCAGTCCATAGTGAATCTAACATAATAGTGTGAGAGTCCAGTCCATAGTGGATCTAACATAATAGTGTTAGAGTCCAGTCCATAGTGTATCTAACATAATAGTGTTAGAGTCCAGTCCATAGTAGATGTAACATAATAGTGTGTGAGTCCAGTCCATAGTGGATCTAACATAATAGTGTGAGTCCAGTCCATAGTGGATCTAACATAATAGTGTGAGAGTCCAGTCCATAGTGGATCTAACATAATAGTGAGAGTCCAGTCCATAGTGGATCTAGCATAATAGTGTGAGAGTCCAGTCCATAGTGGATCTAACATAATAGTGTGAGAGTCCAGTCCATAGTGGATCTAACATAATAGTGTGAGAGTCCAGTCCATAGTGGATCTAACATAATAGTGTGAAAGTCCAGTCCATAGTGTATCTAACATAATAGTGAGAGTCCAGTCCATAGTGGATCTAACATAATAGTGTGAGAGTCCAGTCCATAGTGGATCTAACATAATAGTGTGAGAGTCCAGTCCATAGTGGATCTAACATAATAGTGTGAGAGTCCAGTCCATAGTGGATCTAACATAATAGTGTGAGAGTCCAGTCCATAGTGGATCTAACATAATAGTGTGAGAGTCCAGTCCATAGTGGATCTAACATAATAGTGAGAGTCCAGTCCATAGTGGATCTAACATAATAGTGAGAGTCCAGTCCATAGTGGATCCAACATAATAGTGTGAGAGTCCAGTCCATAGTGGATCTAACATAATAGTTTGAGAGTCCAGTCCATAGTGTATCAAACATAATAGTGTGAGAGTCCAGTCCATAGTGGATCTAACATAATAGTGTGAGAGTCCAGTCCATAGTGGATCTAACATAATAGTGTGAGAGTCCAGTCCATAGTGGTTGTAGTTAATAGTGTGAGAGTCCAGTCCATAGTGGATCAAACATAATAGTGAGAGTCCAGTCCATAGTGGATCTAACATAATAGTGAGAGTCCAGTCCATAGTGGATCTAGCATAATAGTGTGAGAGTCCAGTCCATAGTGGATCTAACATAATAGTGTGAGAGTCCAGTCCATAGTGGATCTAACATAATAGTGTGAGAGTCCAGTCCATAGTGGATCTAACATAATAGTGTGAGAGTCCAGTCCATAGTGTATCTAACATAATAGTGAGAGTCCAGTCCATAGTGGATCTAACATAATAGTGTGAGAGTCCAGTCCATAGTGGATCTAACATAATAGTGTGAGAGTCCAGTCCATAGTGGATCTAACATAATAGTGTGAGAGTCCAGTCCATAGTGGATCTAACATAATAGTGTGAGAATCCAGTCCATAGTGGATCTAACATAATAGTGTGAGAGTCCAGTCCATAGTGTATCTAACATAATAGTGAGAGTCCAGTCCATAGTGGATCTAACATAATAGTGAGAGTCCAGTCTATAGTGGATCCAACATAATAGTGTGAGAGTCCAGTCCATAGTGGATCTAACATAATAGTGTGAGAGTCCAGTCCATAGTGTATCAAACATAATAGTGTGAGAGTCCAGTCCATAGTGGATCTAACATAATAGTGTGAGAGTCCAGTCCATAGTGGATCTAACATAATAGTGTGAGAGTCCAGTCCATAGTGGATCTAACATAATAGTGTGAGAGTCCAGTCCATAGTGGATCTAACATAATTGTGTGAGAGTCCAGTCCATAGTGGATCTAACATAATAGTGTGAGAGTCCAGTCCATAGTGGATCTAACATAATAGTGTTAGAGTCCAGTCCATAGTGGATCTAACATAATAGTGAGACCGTCCATAGTGGATCTAACATAATAGTGAGAGTCCAGTCCATAGTGGATCTAACATAATAGTGAGAGTCCAGTCCATAGTGGATCTAACATAATAGTGTGAGAGTCCAGTCCATAGTGGATCTAACATAATAGTGTGAGAGTCCAGTCCATAGTGGATCTAACATAATAGTGAGAGTCCAGTCCATAGTGGTTGTAGTTAATAGTGTGAGAGTCCAGTCCATAGTGGATCAAACATAATAGTGAGAGTCCAGTCCATAGTGGATCTAGCATAATAGTGTGAGAGTCCTGTCCATAGTGGATCTAACATAATAGTGTGAGAGTCCAGTCCATAGTGGATCTAACATAATAGTGTTAGAGTCCAGTCCATAGTGGATCTAACATAATAGTGAGAGTCCAGTCCATAGTGGATCTAACATAAGAGTGAAAGTCCAGTCCATAGTGGATCTAACATAATAGTGAGAGTCCAGTCCATAGTGGGGCCAGCAGGAGATCATTATGATTGGAGACAGGTCAGCAGTGCAGAGACTTCCCCAACTGATGCGCAGATGAGTGGTCTACCTTGGGTCCCCACTTTGGACAGACAGCGCCTCATCTGTGGTCACCGAATTAATTAATAATGTTACGTTTTATTTTGTGTAGTGCGCTTTAAATAATTTCGATCACATTTAGGAATTGATATGATGGGGATCTTCAGATTGTTTTTGCTTGGTGCTGCGATAAATTGAAGGCGTCGTCCTTTGCCACCTCAGTAGAATGCATGTTCACCTCTGGCACAGTCCCCCCAGAAAAAAACATGATGTGAGTTGTGTATTATTCTACCAGAAATGCTATGTGTGCAGGAACTTTCCAGCCTGGCGCTGGTTAGTCCTAGCTTAACTGACTCCTCACCCGAACTAACAGACACTGTAATTGCCTGTCCCAGCTTGCTCTAGTGTAGTTAGTCAAGTGTGACTCAACCAGTGATCTATGTTCCTAGATAGAGTGATGGCGCCTTCCCGGTTAGGGTGAAGGCCGGTCCCTCATTTGCTCCAGAAAGAGGGCCAATTATCAATAAACGTGCCAGAGACAAGTACTCCATGCCTGGACAATTTTTCTGGCGATGTGACGGACCAAATGGGCCACACAAAATGAAGTGACGGGCCAGATCTGTTTGGATCCTATCCGGTTTGTGATTTTCTTGGACAGGATTTCTAGGCAGAGTCGTGGCCATGGCGGAGAGGGTATACGTCTCGGGGGGCTAAAGGTTGCGTCACTGCTGTTTGCAGATGATGTGGTCCTGATGGCACCTTCGGTTCGTGACCTTCAGCTCTCACTGGATCGGTTCGCAGCCGAGTGTTCAGCGGCTGGAATGAGGATCAGCATCTCCAAACCTGAGGCCATGGTTCTCAGCAGGAAACCGATGGTTTGTACAGTCCAGGTAGAGAACGAGACTCTGTCCCAGGTGGAGGAGTTTAAGTATCTCGGGGTCTTGTTCACGAGTGAGGGAAAGATGGAGAAGGAAATCAGCCGGAGAATCGGAGCAGCTGGGGCAGTATTGCAGTCTCTCTGCCGCACTGTTGGGACCAAACGAGAGCTGAGCCAGAAGGCAAAGCTCTCGGTCTACCGAGCAATCTACATTCCTACTTTCACCTATGGTCATGAAGTGTGGGTCATGACCCAAAGATGAAGATCGCGGATACAAGCGGCCAAAATGAGTTTCCTCAGAAGTGTGGCTGGCATCTCCCTTAGAGATAGGGTGAGAAATTCAGTCACCCGAGAGAGACTCGGAGTAGAGCCGCTGCTCCTTCGCTTGGAAAGGAGCCAGCTTAGGTGGTTCGGGCATCTCGTGCGGATGCCTCACGAGCGTCTCCCTAGGTAGGTCCTCGTTGCACGTCCCACTGGGAGGAGACCCTGCGGTAGGCCAAGGACCAGATGGGGGGATTACATCTCCTCTCTGGCCTGGGAACGCTTCGGGCTTCCCCAGGAGGAAGTTGCTAATGTTGCTCTGGAGAGGGACGTCTGGGGGTCTCTGCTGGAGCTGTTGTCCCTGTGACCCCATTCCGGATAAGCGTTTGAAGATGGATGGGCCAGATCTGGCCCCTGGACCTTGGGTTTGACACCCGTGGACTAGAGTGTTTGTCAGCATGCTCACAGATGGACTAAAAAGATAAACATGTGTTCCATAAAAACAATTTGGTGCAACTAATTCCACTGCCTGACCTGTGACTTGTGTCATGTCGATGCTGATGAAGCCAAGATGGCAACCAGCCGACTTGATTACTTCTTCTTCAGCTTGACGGCAGGGAGGTTAGCGTGCGAGCGTCTGCGGCGAGCAGAGCGTGTGAGCGTGAATGCAAAACTGCCCTTGTTGGATATTCTTTTGGGAAAACGTACACGAAGCGCTTTGTACGCCATCCTCAGCCCCCGCCGCTTATTAACGCTCCAGTCCAGAGGCGGGCGGCAGATAAAAATGGCGCTTTGTGATGCTAATTGTGAGGGCGCCAGCGGTCCTGTAATCTCCAGCGCTGCATTTTAGCCGACATTTGCATTCTGAACGCCGTCTTCTTCGTACTTCCTGTTTGCCAAGGCAACTCGAGGCAGTCAGAGTCTTCTTCAGTCATGGCGAGCGCGAATAATGTTGGTCATCAAACTGTAGATGCTCATGCAAATAGGACTTCACTTGATCATCAGCATTAAGAATGCATCCATCCATCCATCCATCCATCTTCTTCCGCTTATCCGAGGTCGGGTCGCGGGGGCAGCAGCTTAAGCAGGGAAGCCCAGACTTCCCTCTCCCCAGCCACTTCGTCCAGCTCCTCCCGGGGGATCCCGAGGCGTTCCCAGGCCAGCCGGGAGACATAGTCTTCCCAACATGTCCTGGGTCTTCCCCGTGGCCTCCTACCGGTCGGACGTGCCCGAAACACCTTCCTAGGGAGGCGTTCGGGTGGCATCCTGACCAGATGCCCGAACCACCTCATCTGGCTCCTCTCGATGTGGAGGAGCAGCGGCTTTACTTTGAGCTCCCCCCGAATGACAGAGCTTCTCACCCTATCTCTAAGGGAGAGCCCCGCCACTCGGCGGAGGAAACTCATTTCGGCCGCTTGTACCCGTGATCTTGTCCTTTCGGTCATGACCCAAAGCTCATGACCATAGGTGAGGATGGGAACGTAGATTGACCGGTAAATCGAGAGCTTTGCCTTCCGGCTCAGCTCCTTCTTCACCACAACGGATCGATACAGCGTCCGCATTACTGAAGACGCCGCATCGATCCGCCTGTCGATCTCACGATCCACTCTTCCCCCACTCGTGAACAAGACTCCGAGGTACTTGAACTCCTCCACTTGGGGAAAGATCTCCTTCCCAACCCGGAGATGGCACTCCACCCTTTTCCGGGAGAGAACCATGGACTCGGACTTGGAGGTGCTGATTCCCATCCCAGTCGCTTCACACTCGGCTGCGAACCGATCCAGTGAGAGCTGCAGATCTTAGCCGGAGGAAGCCATCAGGACCACATCATCTGCAAATAGCAGAGACCTAATCCTGCAGCCACCAAACCAGATCCCCTCAACGCCCTGACTGCGCCTAGAAATTCTGTCCATTAAGAATGCAGATGAATGTATTTATTTCTTCACTTTCCCGCTCAGTGGCCTTGTGGTTAGAGTGTCCGCCCTGAGATGGGGTAGGTCGTGAGTTCGAACCCCCGGCCGAGTCATACCAAAGACTATACAAATGGGAGCCATTACCTCCCTGCTTGGCACTCAGCATCAAGGGTCGGAATTGGGGGTTAAATCACCAAAAATGATTCCCGAGCGCGGCCACCGCTGCTGCTCACTGCTCCCCTCACCTCCCAGGGGGTGGAACAAGGGGGGATGGGTCAAATGCAGAGAGTAATTTCACCACACCTAGTGTGTACTTGAACTTTTTATCTTTCACTTCATCATAATCTACTTTTTATACAACTTTCATTAAAAAGTCAACATTCTGACAATAACTTGACATTTGTGTCCAAATATTTGCATCTTTTTTTTTTTTTAAATGTGAATTATGATTTTCTTTTCCAGTGCATTTCATTTATAGCATAAATTATATTTACTTATTTATTATTCCTGTTTCTTTATTGTGTCCTACTTTTTTTTTTCTATTTGTGTACATTTCATTCATATCTTTTTGCATTTTAATAGACAGTATTTTTCTTTTCATTTCTTTATGGTTTTAATTATTTTGGACACATTTTATAGACTTAATTCATTTGAAAAATATCCAATTTTATTTCAACATACATCATTTTAATTGCACTAAATGTTATGGATTGATTGTATTTTGATGAGTATTAGATGCACGTATGTTGACTTTGTGTTTGCGTCACCGCTCAACTTGAATGAAGCGAAGGTCAACGATGTTTACTTCGGTCGTGAATGTGAATATTGAGGAGAAGCAATCAGGCTGTACAGTATCGTCAGCGCCATGCGGAAGATTTCATTACTGTGTAATATGGAAGAAGTTGATCTTTTCCATAAAGGTTATTATTCAAAAGGCTGCAGGCATAATAGCTAAAATAATAACGCTGCGCTTGGTTTCCCCCAAAAAGGTTAGCGGGTTGCTCCAAACAGGAAGTGCTTCCTGTGGGAGGAAGAACGCCAACGTCTAATTTTTAATAACAAGCTGCAGCTTTAGTTATAAGTGCATGTAGAAAGCGTGTTGACATACGTGTTGTCCTTCACGTTGTTGTTAGAATAATCATGTATATCACACAACTTTAGTATGCTTAAAGTCCGTTGCTATAATTATTAGCTATTGTGCTCAAGCTGCATTTTTTTCTATCTGTGCAAGGACAAAACTTCTTATCTGAGGGGTGGCCTCAGCCGCAGATGTTATCTTTGTTATAGCCCGCTAACAGCCAAGGACTTCAAGGACCTCAACGAAGATAAGATGACAGCACAAAGACAAAGCAGAGACAAGGTAATCACAAGGCCCCAGCACATTCCGTCACGTATTGTGCGTACTGGACCTGCTTTGCATGATATACAGTAGGTGACCACTCCTTTTAGAGGCGGCCTCAGTGGTGTTGACTGTGGAAGTCCTGAATAAATAGAGGGACGCGGGAGCTGTCCCTTAGAGCGTGACTAAGTGTGCAGATCCATGCGTTCTCCTCATGAGCTAAATTGAACTCTGTCTCTGCATGGTTCCTTGCTTCTTGTCTGATTAATAGATGTCATCAGTGTTTGAACCTGACATCTTCTTGATCCTTCGAGCCGGATTCCAACACGTCTGACGATTCCAGCCGGGTGAGTAAAACCAGAAGACCATGGCGAACCATCCCCCATTGAGGAGCTGGTTTTCTTCACCTCGGCTGGGATCTGAGGACTGACGGGAAACCGAGGACAAGAGGAAGGAACGCAGATTTTAGTGAGTATGTTTTGAATTACAAAGGAAAAACAGCGTGTGACTGAGGGTTACGACGCATAGAAAAAAAAGCGTGTAACTAAGGGTTACGACGCATAGAAAAAGCGTGTGACTAAGGGTTATGACGCAAAAACAAACCCTGTAAATCCTAAGCTCTAACAGGTAAAAAGGCCTAAGAATCAGAAGGACGGCGGAATCAACAAAAACTGAAAGTCCAGTAAAATTCAACATTGAAAATAAGTCAAATTAAGGACTGCGGAGTTCACGTAAAAATCGAAAATTCTGAAACAGAAAATTCCGTAAAATTCAACATTGAAAATAAGCCAAATTAAGGACTGCGGAGTCCACGTAAAAAACGAATATTCTAAAACAGAAAATTCCGTAAAATTCAACATTGAAAATAAGCCAAATTAAGGACTGCGGAGTCCACGTAAAAAACGAAAATTCTAAAACAGAAAATTCCGTAAAATTCAACATTGAAAATAAGCCAAATTAAGGACTGCGGAGTCCACGTAAAAAACGAAAATTCTAAAACAGAAAATTCCGTAAAATTCAACATTGAAAATAAGCCAAATTAAGGACTGCGGAGTCCACGTAAAAAACGAAAATTCTAAAACAGAAAATTCCGTAAAATTCAACATTGAAAATAAGCCAACTTAAGGACTGCGAAGTCCACGTAAAAAACGAAAATTCTAAAACAGAAAATTCCGTAAAATTCAACATTGAAAATAAGCCAAATTAAGGACTGCGGAGTCCACGTAAAAAACGAAAATTCTAAAACAGAAAATTCCGTAAAATTCAACATTGAAAATAAGCCAAATTAAGGACTGCGGAGTCCACGTAAAAAACGAAAATTCTAAAACAGAAAATTCCGTAAAATTCAACATTGAAAATAAGCCAAATTAAAGACTGCGAAGTCCACGTAAAAAACGAAAATTCTAAAACAGAAAATTCCGTAAAATTCAACATTGAAAATAAGCCAAATTAAGGACTGCGAAGTCCACGTAAAAAACGAAAATTCTAAAACAGAAATTCCGTAAAATTCAACATTGAAAATAAGCCAAATTAAGGACTGCGGAGTCCACGTAAAAAACGAAAATTCTAAAACAGAAAATTCCGTAACATTCAACATTGAAAATAAGCCAAATTAAGGACTGCGAAGTCCACGTAAAAAACGAAAATTCTAAAACAGAAAATTCCGTAAAATTCAACATTGAAAATAAGCCAAATTAAGGACTGCGAAGTCCACGTAAAAAACGAAAATTCTAAAACAGAAAATTCCGTAAAATTCAACATTGAAAATAAGCCAAATTAAGGACTGCGGAGTCCACGTAAAAAACGAAAATTCTAAAACAGAAAATT
>NC_084561.2:43628823-43668823 GCF_033978685.3 Nerophis lumbriciformis | reverse complement strand
TAAGATAATATATAAGATAACATGTAAGCTCATATATACGATCATATGTAAGATCATATGTAAGATCATATATAAGATCATATGTAAGATCATATGTAAGATCATATGTAAGATCATATGTAAGATGATATGTAAGATCATATATAAGATCATATGTAAGATCATATGTAAGATCATATGTAAGATAAAGTGTGTTGATGTGTCAGCATGTGAGGATCTTGATGAAGGCGCGTCTGAACTCCACGTTGAAGGTGGTGTAGATGATGATCATATGTAAGATCATATATAAGATCATATGTAAGATCATATGTAAGATCATATGTAAGATCATATGTAAGATCATATGTAAGATAAAGTGTGTTGATGTGTCAGCATGTGAGGATCTTGATGAAGGCGCGTCTGAACTCCACGTTGAAGGTGGTGTAGATGATGATCATATGTAAGATCATATATAAGATCATATGTAAGATCATATGTAAGATAAAGTGTGTTGATGTGTCAGCATGTGAGGATCTTGATGAAGGCGCGTCTGAACTCCACGTTGAAGGTGGTGTAGATGATGATCATATGTAAGATCATATATAAGATCATATGTAAGATCATATGTAAGATCATATGTAAGATCATATGTAAGATCATATGTAAGATAAAGTGTGTTGATGTGTCAGCATGTGAGGATCTTGATGAAGGCGCGTCTGAACTCCACGTTGAAGGTGGTGTAGATGATGATCATATGTAAGATCATATATAAGATCATATGTAAGATCATATGTAAGATAAAGTGTGTTGATGTGTCAGCATGTGAGGATCTTGATGAAGGCGCGTCTGAACTCCACGTTGAAGGTGGTGTAGATGATGATCATATGTAAGATCATATATAAGATCATATGTAAGATCATATATAAGATCATATGTAAGATCATATGTAAGATAAAGTGTGTTGATGTGTCAGCATGTGAGGATCTTGATGAAGGCGCGTCTGAACTCCACGTTGAAGGTGGTGTAGATGATGATCATATGTAAGATCATATATAAGATCATATGTAAGATCATATATAAGATCATATGTAAGATCATATGTAAGATAAAGTGTGTTGATGTGTCAGCATGTGAGGATCTTGATGAAGGCGCGTCTGAACTCCACGTTGAAGGTGGTGTAGATGATGGGGTTGAGGGCGCTGTTGACGTATCCCAGCCAGGTGAAGGCGCTGTAGAGTGCAGGTGAGACGTCACATGACCTGCAGTGCGTGTTGAGGATGTGTGTGACGAAGAAGGGCAGCCAGCAGATGAGAAACACGCCTAATAGAGACAAATAACAATGCTGTAATATTATATTATTGCAGCAAATACATTCAAAGTGTTGCAGAAATGATGTTAGAAAAACAACATCATACAATAATTATAGTCATTTTGTTACAAGAACAACATAATACAATAATTATAGTCATTTTGTTACAAGAACAACATCATACAATAATTATAGTCATTTTGTTACAAGAACAACATCATACAATAATTATAGTCATTTTGTTACAAGAACAACATCATACAATAATTATAGTCATTTTGTTACAAGAACAACATCATACAATAATTTTGATAATACATGAAGGTAGTGTTGCTAATAATAGTAATTATGGTCATGTACATGAATGTTGTCATTCATCAGTTCATTCTCATCTCATTCAATCTGACAACTGAACTGTTTGGTTTGTCTGAGAAGACTTTTATTCTCTCATCCTAGTAGACTAGATCTGACCTGTCTAAGACTACACGTGAACAATCTAAGTCTAAGACTTGATGTGACCAATCTAAGTCTAAGACTAGATGTGACCAATCTAAGTCTAAGACTAGATGTGACCAATCTAAGTCTAAGACTAGATGTGACCAATCTAAGTCTAAGACTAGATGTGACCAATCTAAGTCTAAGACTACACGTGACCAATCTAAGTCTAAGACTACACGTGACCAATCTAAGTCAACGACTAGATGTGACCAATCTAAGTCTAAGACTAGATGTGACCAATCTAAGTCTAAGACTAGATGTGACCAATCTAAGTCTAAGACTAGACGTGACCAATCTAAGTCTAAGACTACACGTGACCAATCTAAGTCTAAGACTAGATGTGACCAATCTAAGTCTAAGACTACACGTGACCAATCTAAGTCAACGACTAGATGTGACCAATCTAAGTCTAAGACTAGATGTGACCAATCTAAGTCTAAGACTACACGTGACCAATCTAAGTCAACGACTAGATGTGACCAATCTAAGTCTAAGACTAGATGTGACCAATCTAAGTCTAAGACTACACGTGACCAATCTAAGTCTAAGACTACACGTGACCAATCTAAGTCTAAGACTAGATGTGACCAATCTAAGTCTAAGACTACACGTGACCAATCTAAGTCTAAGACGACACGTGACCAATCTAAGTCTAAGACTAGATGTGACCAATCTAAGCCTAAGACTACACGTGACCAATCTAAGTCTAAGACGACACGTGACCAATCTAAGTCTAAGACTAGATGTGACCAATCTAAGTCTAAGACTACACGTGACCAATCTAAGTCTAAGACGACACGTGACCAATCTAAGTCTAAGACTAGATGTGACCAATCTAAGTCTAAGACTAGAGATGACCAATCTAAGTCTAAGACTACACGTGAACAATCTAAGTCTAAGGCGACACATGACCAATCTAAGTCTAAGACTAGATGTGACCAATCTAAGTCTAAGGCGATACATGACCAATCTAAGTCTAAGACTAGATGTGACCAATCTAAGTCTAAGACTATATGTGACCAATCTAAGCCTAAGACTACACGTGACCAATCTAAGTCTAAGACGACACGTGACCAATCTAAGTCTAAGACTAGATGTGACCAATCTAAGTCTAAGACTACACGTGACCAATCTAAGTCTAAGACGACACGTGACCAATCTAAGTCTAAGACTAGATGTGACCAATCTAAGTCTAAGACTAGAGATGACCAATCTAAGTCTAAGACTACACGTGAACAATCTAAGTCTAAGGCGACACATGACCAATCTAAGTCTAAGACTACATGTGACCAATCTAAGTCTAAGGCGATACATGACCAATCTAAGTCTAAGACTAGATGTGACCAATCTAAGTCTAAGACTAGATGTGACCAATCTAAGTCTAAGACTAGATGTGACCAATCTAAGTCTAAGACTAGATGTGACCAATCTAAGTCTAAGACTAGATGTGACCAATCTAAGTCTAAGACTACACGTGACCAATCTAAGTCTAAGACTACACGTGACCAATCTAAGTCAACGACTAGATGTGACCAATCTAAGTCTAAGACTAGATGTGACCAATCTAAGTCTAAGACTAGATGTGACCAATCTAAGTCTAAGACTACACGTGACCAATCTAAGTCTAAGACTACACGTGACCAATCTAAGTCTAAGACTAGATGTGACCAATCTAAGTCTAAGACTACACGTGACCAATCTAAGTCAACGACTAGATGTGACCAATCTAAGTCTAAGACTAGATGTGACCAATCTAAGTCTAAGACTACACGTGACCAATCTAAGTCAACGACTAGATGTGACCAATCTAAGTCTAAGACTAGATGTGACCAATCTAAGTCTAAGACTACACGTGACCAATCTAAGTCTAAGACTACACGTGACCAATCTAAGTCTAAGACTAGATGTGACCAATCTAAGTCTAAGACTACACGTGACCAATCTAAGTCTAAGACGACACGTGACCAATCTAAGTCTAAGACTAGATGTGACCAATCTAAGCCTAAGACTACACGTGACCAATCTAAGTCTAAGACGACACGTGACCAATCTAAGTCTAAGACTAGATGTGACCAATCTAAGTCTAAGACTACACGTGACCAATCTAAGTCTAAGACGACACGTGACCAATCTAAGTCTAAGACTAGATGTGACCAATCTAAGTCTAAGACTAGAGATGACCAATCTAAGTCTAAGACTACACGTGAACAATCTAAGTCTAAGGCGACACATGACCAATCTAAGTCTAAGACTAGATGTGACCAATCTAAGTCTAAGGCGATACATGACCAATCTAAGTCTAAGACTAGATGTGACCAATCTAAGTCTAAGACTAGATGTGACCAATCTAAGCCTAAGACTACACGTGACCAATCTAAGTCTAAGACGACACGTGACCAATCTAAGTCTAAGACTAGATGTGACCAATCTAAGTCTAAGACTACACGTGACCAATCTAAGTCTAAGACGACACGTGACCAATCTAAGTCTAAGACTAGATGTGACCAATCTAAGTCTAAGACTAGAGATGACCAATCTAAGTCTAAGACTACACGTGAACAATCTAAGTCTAAGGCGACACATGACCAATCTAAGTCTAAGACTACATGTGACCAATCTAAGTCTAAGGCGATACATGACCAATCTAAGTCTAAGACTAGATGTGACCAATCTAAGTCTAAGACTAGATGTGACCAATCTAAGTCTAAGACTAGATGTGACCAATCTAAGTCTAAGACTAGATGTGACCAATCTAAGTCTAAGACTACACGTGACCAATCTAAGTCTAAGACTAGATGTGACCAATCTAAGTCTAAGACTAGATGTGACCAATCTAAGTCTAAGACTACACGTGACCAATCTAAGTCTATGACTAGAGGTGACCAATCTAAGTCCAAGACTAGATGTGACTAATCTAAGTCTAAGACTAGATTTGACCAATCTAAGTCTAAGACTAGAAGTGACCAATCTAAGTCTAAGACTAGATGTGACCAATCTAAGTCTAAGACTACACGTGATCCACCTACGTCTAAGACTACACATGGCCAATCTAAGTCTAAGACTAGATGTGACCAATCTAAGTCTAAGACTACACGTGATCCACCTACGTCTAAGACTACACGTGACCAATCTAAGTCTAAAACTAGATGTGACCAATCTAAGTCTAAGACTACACGTGACCAATCTAAGTCTAAGACTAGATGTGACCAATCTAAGTCTAAAACTAGATGTGACCAATCTAAGTCTAAGACTACACGTGACCAATCTAAGTCTAAGACTAGATGTGACCAATCTAAGTCTAAAACTAGATGTGACCAATCTAAGTCTAAGACTAGATGTGACCAATCTAAGTCTAAGACTACACGTGATCCACCTACGTCTAAGACTAGATGTGACCAATCTAAGTCTAAGACTACACGTGACCAATCTAAGTCTAAGACGACACGTGAACAATCTAAGTCTAAGACTACACGTGACCAATCTAAGTCTACGACTACACGTGACCAATCTAACTGTAAGACTACACGTGACCAATCTAAGTCTAAGACTAGATGTGACCAATCTAAGTCTAAGACTAGATGTGACCAATCTAAGTCTAAGACTACACGTGACCAATCTAAGTCTAAGACTAGATGTGACCAATCTAAGTCTAAGACTACACGTGAACAATCTAAGTCTAAGACTACACGTGACCAATCTAAGTCTAAGACTACACGTGACCAATCTAACTGTAAGACTACACGTGACCAATCTAAGTCTAAGACTACACGTGACCAATCTAACTGTAAGACTACACGTGACCAATCTAAGTCTAAGACTACACGTGACCAATCTAAGTCTAAGACTACACGTGACCAATCTAACTGTAAGACTACACGTGACCAATCTAAGTCTAAGACTACACGTGACCAATCTAACTGTAAGACTACACGTGACCAATCTAAGTCTAAGACTAGATGTGACCAATCTAAGTCTAAGACTACACGTGAACAATCTAAGTCTAAGACTACACGTGACCAATCTAAGTCTAAGACTACACGTGACCAATCTAACTGTAAGACTACACGTGACCAATCTAAGTCTAAGACTAGATGTGACCAATCTAAGTCTAAGACTAGATGTGACCAATCTAAGTCTAAGACTGCACGTGACCAATCTAAGTCTAAGACGACACGTGACCAATCTAAGTCTAAGACTACACGTGACCAATCTAAGTCTAAGACTACACGTGACCAATCTAAGTCTAAGACTAGATGTGACCAATCTAAGTCTAAGACTACACGTGAACAATCTAAGTCTAAGACGACACGTGACCAATCTAAGTCTAAGACTAGATGTGACCAATCTAAGTCTAAGACTACACGTGACCAATCTAAGTCTAAGACTAGAGGTGAACAATCTAAGTCTAAGACTAGATGTGACCAATCTAAGTCTAAGACGACACGTGACCAATCTAAGTCTAAGACTAGAGGTGACCAATCTAAGACTAAGACTAGATGTGACCAATCTAAGTCTAAGATGACACGTGACCAATCTAAGTCTAAGACTAGATGTGACCAATCTAAGTCTAAGACTAGATGTGACCAATCTAAGTCTAAGACTAGATGTGACCAATCTAAGTCTAAGACTACACGTGATCCACCTACGTCTAAGACTACACGTGACCAATCTAAGTCTAAGACTAGATGTGACCAATCTAAGTCTAAGACTACACGTGATCCACCTACGACTAAGACTACACGTGACCAATCTAAGTCTAAGACTAGATGTGACCAATCTAAGTCTAAGACTAGATGTAACAATCTAAGTCTAAGACTAGATGTGACCAATCTAAGTCTAAGACTAAATGTGACCAATCTAAGTCTAAGACTACACGTGAACAATCTAAGTCTAAGACTACACGTGATCCACCTACATCTAAGACTACACGTGACCAATCTAAGTCTAAGACTAGATGTGACCAATCTAAGTCTAAGACTACACGTGAACAATCTAAGTCTAAGACTACACGTGATCCACCTACATCTAAGACTACACGTGACCAATCTAAGTCTAAGACTAGATGTGACCAATCTAAGTCTAAGACTACACGTGATCCACCTATGTCTAAGACTACACGTGACCAATCTAAGTCTAAGACTAGATGTGACCAATCTAAGTCCAAGACTAGATGGGACCAATCTAAGTCTAAAACTAGATGTGACCAATCTAAGTCTAAGACTAGATGTGACCAATCTAAGTCTAAGACTAGATGTGACCAATCTAAGTCTAAGACTAGATGTGACCAGTCTAAGACTAGATGTGACCAATCTAAGTCTAAGACTAGATGTGACCAATCTAAGTCTAAGACTAGATGTGACCAATCTAAGTCTAAGACTAGATGTGACCAATCTAAGTCTAAGACTAGATGTGACCAATCTAAGTCTAAGACTAGATGTGACCAATCTAAGTCTAAGACTTGATGTGACCAATCTAAGTCTAAGACTAGATGTGACCAATCTAAGTCTAATACTAGATGTGACCAATCTAAGTCTAAGACTAGATGTAACAATCTAAGTCTAAGACTAGATGTGACCAATCTAAGTCTAAGACTAGATGTGACCAATCTAAGTCTAAGACTAGATGTGACCAATCTAAGTCTAAGACTAGATGTGACCAATCTAAGTCTAAGACTTGATGTGACCAATCTAAGTCTAAGACTAGATGTGACCAATCTAAGTCTAAGACTAGATGTAACAATCTAAGTCTAAGACTAGATGTGACCAATCTAAGTCTAAGACTAAATGTGACCAATCTAAGTCTAAGACTACACGTGACCAATCTAAGTCTAAGACTACACGTGACCAATCTAAGTCTGAGACTAGACTTGATTAAGACCAATCTAAGTCTAAATTATTACTATTAATTTTAAAATTTCCTGACATACAAACTACATTATTTATCTACATTATTAATATTAACTCACAGAGCACGATGGATAAATGGTTACCGTGACAACAATACTCACAGAGCAGGATGGATACATGATTACCATGACAACAATACTCACAGAGCACGATGGATAAGTGGTTACCGTGACAACAATACTCACAGAGCACGGTGGATAAATGGTTACCGTGACAATACTCACAGAGCAGGATGAATAAATGGTTACCGTGACAACAATACTCACAGACCAGGATGGATACATGGTTACCGTGACAACAATACTCACAGAGCAGGATGAATACATGGTTACCGTGACAACAATACTCACAGAGCAGGATGGATAAGTGGTTACCATGACAACAATACTCACAGAGCAGGATGGATAAGTGGTTACCGTGACAACAATACTCACAGATCAGGATGGATACATGGTTACCATGACAACAATACTCACAGATCAGGATGGATACATGGTTACCATGACAACAACACTCACAGAGCACGATGGCCAGCATCTGCGTGGCCTTCTTCTCCCGCGCCTGCATGCTCCTCAGTCTGCTGCTGCTGATGTTAGCGTTGCCGAGAGTGGTAAGCGCGCTGCCCTTGGAGAGGTCCCTGACCCCGCAGCTCATCCTGACCGCCTGACCCCGCACCTTGTGGCTCACCTCGGCCATTTGGTGGCCTCGCTCCTGATCCAGGTCCGGCTCGGTGCGGCCGCAGGAAGCGTGGCTGATGCTGCAGTAGTTCTGCGTGGTCACCGGGAGCGGCGCCGAGTTCTCCACGGGACCCGTCTTTGGCCCTTTGAACCACCCACAGCCTGAGAGGAGGCGGGACTTGGGCGGGGCTAAAGGCTCCACGCACTGCTGGAAACAATAGTATTACTAGGATATTCATGTACAATATACTGTATACATGTGATGCTAGTACTTAGTATATACTTGTAGTATGCACAAATGTTGTAGTATGTAGAGTATATACTAGTATTGTAAAGTAGTACAGTAGTATTGTAAAGTATTACTTGAATTACTAGGATATTCATGTACAGTATACTGTATACATGTGATGCTAGTACTTAGTATATACTTGTAGTATGCACAAATGTTGTAGTATGTAGAGTATATACTAGTATTGTAAACAGTAGTACAGTAGTATTGTAAAATATTACTTGAATTACTAGGATATTCATGTACAGTATACTGTATACATGTGATGCTAGTACTTAGTATATACTTGTAGTATGCACAAATGTTGTAGTATGTAGAGTATATACTAGTATTGTAAACAGTAGTACAGTAGTATTGTAAAGTATTACTTGAATTACTAGGATATTCATGTGTATTGTATACATGTGATGCTAGTACTTAGTATATACTTGTAGTATGCACAAATGTTGTAGTATGTAGAGTATATACTAGTATTGTAAAGTAGTACAGTAGTATTGTAAACAATAGTACAGTAGTATTGTAAAGTATAACTTAAATTACTAGGATATTCATTTATACTGTATACATGTAATGGTAGTACTTAGTATATACTTGTAGTATGCACAAATGTTGGATGTTGTATTGTAAAGTAGTACAGTAGTATTGTAAACAGTAGTATTGTAAAGTATTACTTGAATTACTAGGATATTCATGTATACTGTATACATGTGATGCTAGTACTTAGTATATACTTGTAGTATGCACAAATGTTGTAGTATGTAGAGTATATACTAGTAGTAGTAGTGTATATATATAGTAGTAGTACGCACATATGTATGTATGATCATTACTAATATATAGATGTATGATGTAGTAATAGTATTTAGTATTTAGTACATAGGTATGAAGGATGTCGTAGTAAAATATGGTGTATAGTAGTAGAATATAGGTAGGTAAGATGTAGTAGTATAATGTATATAGTATATAGGTATGTACTGTGAGATGTAGTAGTAGTATGTAGGTATGTAGTGTAATATGTAGTAGTAGTATAAAGTAGTAGTATGTACATATGTACTGTCAGATGTAGTAGTAGTTTATAGTAGTAGTGTGTAGGTATGTAGTGTAATATGTAGTAATAGTAGTATAAAGTAGTAGTATGTAGTTATGTACACATCAGATGTAGTAGTATTTTATAGTTGTAGTATATAGTAGTATGTACTTTAAGATGTATCAGTAGTATGTTGGCATGTACTGTAAGATGTAGTAGTAATAGAATTCGTAGTAGTATGTAGGTATGCACTGTCAGATGTAGAAGTAGTTTATAGTAGTAGTGTGTAGGTATGTACTGTAATATGTAGTAGTAGTATATAGTAGTAGTAAGTAGGTATGTACTGTAAGATGTAGTAGTAGTAGTATAAAGTAGTAGTATGTAGGTACGGACTGTCAGATGTAGTAGTATTTTATAGTTGTAGTATATAGTAGTATGTACTTTAAGATGTATCAGTAGTATGTTGGCATGTACTGTAAGATGTAGTAGTAGTAGTATGTAGGTATGTAGTGTAATATGTAGTTGTAGTAGTATAAAGTAGTAATATGTAGTTATGTACACATCAGATGTAGTAGTATTTTATAGTTGTAGTATATAGTAGTATGTACTTTAAGATGTATCAATAGTATGTTGGCATGTACTGTAAGATGTAGTAGTAATAGAATTCGTAGTAGTATGTAGGTATGCACTGTCAGATGTAGTAGTAGTTTATAGTAGTAGTGTGTAGGTATATACTGTAATATGTAGTAGTAGTATATAGTAGTAGTAGGTAGGTATGTACTGTAAGATGTAGTAGTAGTAGTATAAAGTAGTAATGTAGTTATGTACACATCAGATGTAGTAGTATTTTATAGTTGTAGTATATAGTAGTATGTACTTTAAGATGTATCAGTAGTATGTTGGCATGTACTGTAAGATGTAGTAGTAGTAGTATGTAGGTATGTACTGTAGTAGTAGTATGTAGTAGTACTCTATAGTAGTATGTACTGTAAGATGCAGTTGTAGTGTATAGTAGTATGTACCGTAAGATGTAGTACATAGTAGTATGTACTGTAAGATGAAGTAGTGGTATGTAGTAGTAGTAGTATATAGTAGTAGTACGTACTGTAAGATGTAGTAGTAGTATAAAGTAGTAGTATGTAGGTATGTACAGTCAGATGTAGTGTATATAGTAGTAGTATGTAGGTATGTACAGTCAGATGTAGTAGTATTTTATAGTTGTAGTATGTACTTTAAGATGTATCAGTAGTATGTTGGCATGTACTGTTAGATGTAGTAGTAGTAGTAGTATGTAGGTATGTACTGTAGTAGTAGTATGTAGTAGTACTCTATAGTAGTATGTACTGTAAGATGCAGTTGTAGTATATAGTAGTATGTACCGTAAGATGTAGTACATAGTAGTATGTACTGTAAGATGAAGTAGTGGTATGTAGTAGTAGTAGTATATAGTAGTACGTACTGTAAGATGTAGTAGTAGTAGTATAAAGTAGTAGTATGTAGGTACGAACTGTCAGATGTAGTAGTAGTAGTATAAAGTAGTAGTATGTAGGTATGTACAGTCAGATGTAGTAGTATTATATAGTAGTAGTGTGTAGGTATGTACAGTCAGATGTAGTAGTATTTTATAGTTGTAGTATATAGTAGTATGTACTTTAAGATGTATCAGTAGTATGTTGGCATGTACTGTAAGATGTAGTATAATGTAGGTATGTACTGTAGTAGTAGTATGTAGTAGTACTCTATAGCAGTATGTACTGTGAGATGCAGTTGTAGTATATAGTAGTATGTACCATAAGATGTAGTACACAGTAGTATGTACTGTAAGACGAAGTAGTGGTATGTAGTCGTAGTAGTATATAGTAGTATGTACTGTAAGATGTAGTAGTAGTATAAAGTAGTAGTATGTAGGTACGAACTGTCAGATGTAGTAGTAGTAGTATAAAGTAGTAGTATGTAGGTATGTACAGTCAGATATAGTAGTATTATATAGTAGTAGTATGTAGTTTTGTACAGTCAGATGTAGTAGTATTATATAGTAGTAGTATGTAGTTATGTACAGTCAGATGTAGTAGTATTTTATAGTTGTAGTATATAGTAGTATGTACTTTAAGATGTATCAGTCGTATGTTGCATGTACTGTAAGATGTAGTAGTAGTATGTAGGTATGTACTGTAGTAGTAGTATGTAGTAGTACTCTATAGTAGTATGTACTGTAAGATGCAGTTGTAGTATATAGTAGTATGTACCGTAAGATGTAGTACATAGTAGTATGTACTGTAAGATGAAGTAGTGGTATGTAGTAGTAGTAGTATATAGTAGTACGTACTGTAAGATGTAGTAGTAGTATAAAGTTGTAGTATGTAGGTATGAACAGTCAGATGTAGTAGTATTTTATAGTTGTAGTATATAGTAGTATGTACTTTAAGATGTATCAGTAGTATGTTGGCATGTACTGTAAGATGTAGTGGTAGTAGTATGTAGGTATGTACTGTAGTATGTAGTAGTACTCTATAGTAGTATGTACTGTAAGATGCAGTAGTGGTTACTGTCCTGACATACACATGACATTATTGATCTACATTATTAGTATTATTAATTAATAATGTACATTATTACTGTCCTGACATACACATGACATTATTGATCTACATTATTAGTATTATTAATTAATAATGTACATGATTACTGTCCTGACATATACATGACATTATTGATCTACATTATTAGTATTATTAATTAATAATGTACATGATTACTGTCCTGACATATACATGACATTATTGATCTACATTATTAGTATTATTAATTAATAATGTACATGATTACTGTCCTGACATACACATGACATTATTGATCTACATTAGTATTATTAATTAATAATGTACATGATTACTGTCCTGACATATACATGACATTATTGATCTACATTATTAGTATTATTAATTAATAATGTACATTATTACTGTCCTGACATACACATGACATTATTGATCTACATTATTAGTATTATTAATTAATAATGTACATTATTATACTGTCCTGACATACACATGACATTATTGATCTACATTAGTATTATTAATTAATAATGTACATTATTATACTGTCCTGACATACACATGACATTATTGATCTACATTATTAGTATTATTAATTAATAATGTACATTATTATACTGTCCTGACATACACATGACATTATTGATCTACATTATTAGTATTATTAATTAATAATGTACATTATTATACTGTCCTGACATACACATGACATTATTGATCTACATTATTAGTATTATTAATTAATAATGTACATTATTACTGTCCTGACATACACATGACATTATTGATCTACATTATTAGTATTATTAATTAATAATGTACATGATTACTGTCCTGACATATACATGACATTATTGATCTACATTATTAGTATTATTAATTAATAATGTACATGATTACTGTCCTGACATATACATGACATTATTGATCTACATTATTAGTATTATTAATTAATAATGTACATGATTACTGTCCTGACATACACATGACATTATTGATCTACATTAGTATTATTAATTAATAATGTACATGATTACTGTCCTGACATATACATGACATTATTGATCTACATTATTAGTATTATTAATTAATAATGTACATTATTACTGTCCTGACATACACATGACATTATTGATCTACATTATTAGTATTATTAATTAATAATGTACATTATTATACTGTCCTGACATACACATGACATTATTGATCTACATTAGTATTATTAATTAATAATGTACATTATTATACTGTCCTGACATACACATGACATTATTGATCTACATTATTAGTATTATTAATTAATAATGTACATTATTATACTGTCCTGACATACACATGACATTATTGATCTACATTATTAGTATTATTAATTAATAATGTACATTATTATACTGTCCTGACATACACATGACATTATTGATCTACATTATTAGTATTATTAATTAATAATGTACATTATTATACTGTCCTGACATACACATGACATTATTGATCTACATTAGTATTATTAATTAATAATGTACATTGTTGCATTGTTTACAGTCAACATGTACAATAAAAATGATGCAAATATTACCACTTTAATCTTGATAGGAGACAAATCCTGTTTGGTTTTGGCCGTGTCCTCTTGAAGACATGTCTCCTGATAGACCACACACACACACACACACACACACACACACACACACACACACACACACACACACACACACACACACACACACACACACACACACACACACACACACACACATTATATATATATATGTACATTCCATTGGCAGCAAAACAGGCCCAGAGCATAATACTACCACCACCATGCTTGACGGTAGGCATTGTGTTCCTGGTATTAAAGGCCTCACCTTTTCTCCTCCAAACATATTGCTGGGTATTGTGGCCAAACAGCTCCATTTTTGTTTCATCTGACATCACAAGGACGAAGATAAGACCTTCTGGAGGAAAGTTCTGTGGTCAGATGGAACAAAAATGGAGCTGTTTGGCCAGAATAGGGCCTTTTTTTTTGACGGACATGACAGCGCGTCAATCAAGGAGTAATTACATTTACAAAACCCAAAACCAGTGACCTAGCGCAGTGCAGAGTAGAGTAGACCTAGACAAAATAGTGTAAAGTAGACCTAGAACAGTGCAGAGTAGACTAGCTCTAGTGCAAAATAGAGTAGAGTAGTCCTAGAACAGTGCAGAGTAGAGTAGACCTAGACAAAATAGAGTAGAGTAGTCCGAGAACAGTGCAGAGTAGAGTAGACCTAGACAAAATAGAGTAGAGTAGTCCTAGAACAGTGCGCAGTAGAGTAGACCTAGACAAAATAGAGTAGAGTAGTCCTAGAACAGCGCGCAGTAGAGTTGACCTAGACAAAATAGAGTAGAGTAGTCCTAGAACAGTGCAGAGTAGACTAGCCCTACTGCAAAATACAGTAAAGTCGTCCTAGAACAGTGCACAGTAGAGTAGACCTAGACAAAATAGAGTAGAGTAGTCCTAGAACAATGCAGAGTAGAGTAGACCTAAACAAAATAGAGTAGAGTAGTCCAAGAACAGTGCAGAGTAGAGTAGACCTAGACAAAATAGAGTAGAGTAGTCCTAGAACAGTGCGCAGTAGAGTAGACCTAGAGCAAAATAGTGGAGTGTAGACCTAGAACAGCACACAGTAGAGTAGACCTAAAAAAAGGGAATAGGGTAGATCTAGAACAGTATATGGTAGAGTATGTTTAGAACAAAATAGAGTATAGTAGACCTAGAACAGTGCAGAGTAGAGTAGACCTAGACAAAATAGAGTAGAGTAGTCCTAGAACAGTGCGCAGTAGAGTAGACCTAGACAAAATAGGGTAGAGTAGTCCAAGAACAGTGCGCAGTAGAGTAGACCTAGAACAGTGCGCAGCAGAGTAGACCTAGACAAAATTGAGTAGAGTAGTCCTAGAACAGTGCGCAGCAGAGTAGACTTAGACAAAATAGGGTAGAGTAGTCCTAGAACAGTGCGCAGTAGAGTAGACCTAGACAAAATAGAGTAGAGTAGTCCTAGAACAGTGCAGAGTAGAGTAGAGTAGTCCTAGAACAGTGCGCAGCAGAGTAGACCTAGACAAAATAGAGTAGAGTAGTCCGAGAACAGTGCGCAGTAGAGTAGACCTACACAAAATAGAGTAGTCCGAGAACAGTGCGCAGTAGAGTAGACCTAGACAAAATAGAGTAGAGTAGTCCTAGAACAGTGCGCAGTAGAGTAGTCCAAGAACACTGCGCAGTAGAATAGACCTAGACAAAATAGAGTACAGTAGTCCTAGTACAGCGCACAGTAGAGTAGACCTAGATAAAATAGAGTAGAGTAGTCCTAGTACAGCGCACAGTAGAGTAGACCTAAAAAAAGAGAATAGGGTAGACCTAGAACAGTGCAGAGTAGAGTAGACCTAGAACAAAATACAGTAGAGTAGAGTAGACCTAGAACAAAATACAGTAGAGTAGAACAAGTACAGTGTGGAGTAGAGTAGACCGAGAGCAAAATAACGTAGAGTACACCTACAACAGTGCAGAGTAGAGTAGACCTAGACAAAATAGAGTAGAGTAGTCCTAGAACAGTGCGCAGTAGAGTAGACCTAGACAAAATAGAGTAGAGTAGTCCTAGAACAGTGCGCAGTAGAGTAGACCTAGACAAAATAGAGTAGAGTAGTCCTAGAACAGTGCGCAGTAGAGTAGACCTAGACAAAATAGAGTAGAGTAGTCCGAGAACACTGCGCAGTAGAGTACACCTAGACAAAATAGAGTAGAGTAGTCCTAGCACAGTGCACAGCAGAGTAGACCTAGACAAAAAATAGAGTAGAGTAGTCCGAGAACAGTGCGCAGTAGAGTAGACCTAGACAAAATAGAGTAGAGTAGTCCTAGAACAGTGCAGAGTAGAGTAGACCTAGACAAAATAGAGTAGAGTAGTCCAAGAACAGTGCAGAGTAGAGTAGACCTAGCCAAAATAGAGTAGAGTAGTCCGAGAACAGTGCGCAGTAGAGTAGACCTAGACAAAACAGAGTAGAGTAGTCCTAGAACAGTGCAGAGTAGAGTAGACCTACACAAATTAGAGTAGAGTAGTCCGAGAACAGTGCGCAATAGAGTAGACCTAGACAAAATAGGGTAGAGTAGTCCTAGAACAGTGCAGAGTAGAGTAGACCTAGACAAAATAGAGTAGAGTAGTCCTAGAACAGTGCGCAGTAGAGTAGACCTAGACAAAATAGGGTAGAGTAGTCCGAGAACAGTGTGCAGCAGAGTAGACCTAGACAAAATAGATTAGAGTAGTCCTAGAATAGTGCGCAGTAGAGTAGACCTACACAAAATAGAGTAGAGTAGTCCTAGACAAGTGCGCAGTACAGTAGACCTAGAGCAAAATAGTGTAGTGTAGACCTAGAACAGCGCGCAGTAGAGTAGACCTAAAAAAGGGAATAGGGTAGACCTAGAACAGTATATGGTAGAGTATGTTTAGAACAAAATAGAGTATAGTAGACCTAGAACAGTGCAGAGTAGAGTAGCCCTAGAACAAAATACAGTAGAGTAGACCTAGAGCAAAATACAGTAGAGTAGACCTAGAACAAAATACAGTAGAGTAGTCCTAGAGCAAAATACAGTAGAGTAGAGTAGACCTAGAACAAAATACAGTAGAGTAGACCGAGAATAGTGCGGAGTAGAGTAGACCTAGAGCAAAATAACGTAGAGTAGACCTACAACAGTGCAGAGTAGAGTAGACCTTAAAAAAAAGAGAATAGAGTTGACCTAGAATAGGGCTAGATGGTAAATGGGTTGTACTCGTATAGCGCTTTTCTACCTTTTTAAGGAACTCAAAGCGCTTTGACACTATTCACACATTCACACACTGATGGCGGGAGCTGCCATGCAAGGCCCTAACCAGGACCCATCAGGAGCAAGGGTGAAGTGTCTTGCTCAAGGACACAGCCGACGTGACTAGGATGGTAGAAGGTGGGGATTGAACCAGGAACCCTCAGATTGCTGGCACGGCCACTCTCCCAACTTCGCCACGCCGTCCCCAAATGCAAAGCCAAAGCCATTTATCAACAACACCCAGAAACGCTTCGCTGGGCCCGAGCTCATCTAAGTTACAAGTTACTCTCCATTATATGTAACTAAGCTACAAGTTACTCTCCTTTAAATGTAGCTAAGTTACAAGTTACTCTCCATTTTATGTATCTAAACTAGACCAGAGTAGAGTATACCTAGAATAGACCTAGGCCATAGTAAGTACAGCGAGAGTAGATCTTTATATCCATCCATCCATCTTCTTCCGCTTATCCGAGGTCAGGTCGCGGGGGCAGCAGCCTAAGCAGGGAAACCCAGACTTCCCTCTCCCCAGCCACTTGGTCCAGCTCTTCCCGGGGGATCCCAAGGCGTTCCCAGGCCAGCCGGGAGACATAGTCTTCCCAACGTGTCCTGGGTCTTCCCCGTGGCCTCCTACCGGTCGGACGTACCCTAAACACCTCCTTAGGGAGGCGTTCGGGTGGCATCCTGACCAGATGCCCGAACCACCTCATCTGGCTCCTCTCCATGTGGAGGAGCAGCGGCTTTACTTTGAGTTCCTCCAGGATGGCAGAGCTTCTCACCCTATCTCTAAGGGAGAGACCCGCCACCCGGCGGAGGAAACTCATTTGGGCCGCTTGTACCCATGATCTTGTCCTTTCGGTCATAACCCAAAGCTCATGACCATAGGTGAGGATGGGAACGTAGATCGACCGGTAAATTGAGAGCTTTGCCTTCCGGCTCAGCTCCTTCTTCACCACAACGGATCGATACAGCGTCCGCATTACTGAAAACGCCGCACCGATCCGCCTGTCGATCTCACGATCCACTCTTCCCTCACTCGTGAACAAGACTCCGAGGTACTTGAACTCCTCCACTTGGGGCAGGGTCTCCTCCCCAACCCGGAGATGGCACTACACCCTTTTCCGGGCGAGAACCATGGACTCGGACTTGGAGGTGCTGATTCCCATCCCAGTCGCTTCACATTCGGCTGAGAACCGATCCAGTGAGAGCTGAAGATCCTGGCCAGATGAAGCCATCAGGACCACATCATCTGCAAAAAGCAGAGACCTAATCCTGCAGCCACCAAACCAGATCCTCTCAACGCCCTGACTGCGCCTAGAAATTCTGTCCATAAAAGTTCAGAACAGAATGGGTGACAAAGGGCAGCCTTGGCGGAGTCCAACCCTCACTGGAAACTGGTCCGACTTACTGCCGGCAATGCGGACCAAGCTCTGACACTGATCGAGAGAGTAGATCTAGAACAGCATAAAATAGGGTCGACTAGAGTAGACCTAGAACAGTCTGGACCCGAATAGAGTTGAATAGCAGAATAGAGTAGAACAGAGTAGACTGACCATGGAGGGGGTCGTGGATGTGGGCGGTACTTTGGCGGATCCGGGCTGCGAGAAGGTGATCCTCTTCCTCCTGGTCCTGAGAAAGACGTAAATGCGCAGGTAGACCAGCAGCGTGACCACAAAGGGAAGGTAAAAGGACACCACGGACGAGTAGATGACAAAGTCGGGGTTGGAGATGGAGCACACCGTGGGGTCGTCTGCACATCAGTGGTCGCCGTGGAGACAAAAGAACAAACACTTGATTAACGAGTCTGCCATGATTGGGTATAAAAGCAGCTTCCAAGAAATGGAAAACTCTCCTATGCAAAGCCAAAGCCATTTATCAACAACACCCAGAAACGCTTCGCTGGGCCCGAGCTCATCTAAGTTACAAGTTACTCTCCATTATATGTAACTAAGCTACAAGTTACTCTCCTTTAAATGTAGCTAAGTTATAAGTTACTCTCCATTAAATGTAGCTAAGTTACAAGTTACTCTCCATTTTATGTTTCTAAGCTACTAGTTACTCTCCATTAAATGGAGCTAAACTACAAGTTACTCTCCTTTAAAGGTAGCTAAGGTACAAGTTAATCTCCATTATATGTAACTAAGCTACAAGTTACTCTCCTTTAAATGTAGCTAAGCTACAAGTTACATCATCTGTCCAATCAGTGATGGCCTCTAGAACCTGATGACCAATCAGTGATGGCTTCTAGAAGCATCTGACCAATCACTGATGGCCTCTACAACCTTATGACCAATCAATGATGGCTTCTAGAAGCATCTGGCCAATCAGTGATGGCCTCTAGAACCTTATGACCAATCAGTGATGGCTTCTAGAAGCATCTGTCCAATCAGTGATGGCCTCTAGAACCTTATGACTAACCAGTGATGGCTTCTAGAAGCATCTGACCAATCAGTGATGGCCTCTAGAACCTTATGACCAATCAGTGATGGCCTCTACAACCTTATGACCAATCAGTGATGGCCTCTAGAACCTTATGACCAATCAGTGATGGCTTCTAGAAGCATCTGTCCAATCAGTGATGGCCTTTAGAACCTTATGACTAACCAGTGATGGCTTCTAGAAGCATCTGACCAATCAGTGATGGCTTCTAGAAGCATCTGACCAATCAGTGATGGCCTCTAGAACCTTATGACCAATCAGTGATGGCCTCTACAACCTTATGACCAATCAGTGATGGCCTCTAGAACCTTATGACCAATCAGTGATGGCTTCTAGAAGCATCTGACCAATCAGTGATGGCCTCTAGAACCTTATGACTAACCAGTGATGGCTTCTAGAAGCATCTGACCAATCAGTGATGGCTTCTAGAAGCATCTGACCAATCAGTGATGGCCTCTAGAACCTTATGACCAATCAGTGATGGCCTCTAGAACCTTATGACCAATCAGTGATGGCTTCTAGAAGCATCTGACCAATCAGTGATGGCCTCTACAACCTTATGACCAATCAGTGATGGCTTCTAGAAGCATCTGTCCAATCAGTGATGGCCTCTAGAACCTTATGACCAACCAGTGATGGCTTCTAGAAGCATCTGACCAATCAGTGATGGCCTCTACAACCTTATGACCAATCAGTGATGGCTTCTAGAAGCATCTGACCAATCAGTGATGGCTTCTAGAAGCATATGACCAATCAGTGATGGCCTCTAGAACCTTATGACCAATCAGTGATGGCCTCTACAACCTTATGACCAATCAGTGATGGCCTCTAGAACCTTATGACCAATCAGTGATGGCTTCTAGAAGCATCTGTCCAATCAGTGATGGCCTTTAGAACCTTATGACTAACCAGTGATGGCTTCTAGAAGCATCTGACCAATCAGTGATGGCTTCTAGAAGCATCTGACCAATCAGTGATGGCCTCTAGAACCTTATGACCAATCAGTGATGGCCTCTACAACCTTATGACCAATCAGTGATGGCCTCTAGAACCTTATGACCAATCAGTGATGGCTTCTAGAAGCATCTGACCAATCAGTGATGGCCTCTAGAACCTTATGACTAACCAGTGATGGCTTCTAGAAGCATCTGACCAATCAGTGATGGCTTCTAGAAGCATCTGACCAATCAGTGATGGCCTCTAGAACCTTATGACCAATCAGTGATGGCCTCTAGAACCTTATGACCAATCAATGATGCCTTCTAGAAGCATCTGACCAATCAGTGATGGCCTCTACAACCTTATGACCAATCATTGATGGCTTCTAGAAGCATCTGACCAATCAGTGATGGCCTCTACAACCTTATGACCAATCAGTGATGACTTCTAGAAGCATCTGACCAATCAGTGATGGCCTCTACAACCTTATGACCAATCAGTGATGGCTTCTAGAAGCATCTGACCAATCAGTGATGGCCTCTACAACCTTATGACTAATCAGTGATGGCTTCTAGAAGCATCTGACCAATCAGTGATGGCCTCTACAACCTTATGACCAATGAACGTTAACGGCTGTCTCACCCATGCCGGATATGACTCTCTTGTAGAGAAATATCTGTCGAGAGACTTTGCAAGCTCATCTAAGTGCGTGGCAATTGTTTGCTTCAGTTCCATGGGTACAGAAATGTCTGATTGCAGACACATCTCGTCGCTCACATGTGCTCCACTGAATGCTCAGTTTTTGCGTTTGCTCAAGCATATGGAAAATTAGAGGGAACATTGTTTGGGGGTATTCATAATACGCCGATACGGAGAAGTTTTATTTACACGATGAGTCGGGTGTGTCTTGACCTCCACGGTGGAGGCTCCGCCGAACCCCTGAGGCTGACTCACCGAACCCCTAGGGTTCGATCGAACCCAGGTTAAGAACCACTGCTCTAGAAGCATCTGATTAATCAGTTATGGCCTCTAGAAAAGTAAAACCAATCAGTGATGGCCTCTAGAAGCATCTGTCCAACCAGCGATGGCCTCTAAAAGCATCTGACCAATCAGTGATGGCTTCTAGAAACGTATAACCAACCAGTTATGGCCTCTAAACGCATCTGACCAATCAGTGATGGCCTCTAGAAACGTATGACCAACAAGCGATGGCCTCGAGAAACTTTTGACTAATCACTGATGGCCTCTAAAAGCATCTGACCAACCAGCGATGGCCTCTAGAAACTTATGACCAATCAGTGATGGCCTCTTAAAGCATCTCACTAATCAGTGATGGCCTCTAGAAACATATGACCAACCAGTGATGGCCTCTAAAAGCATCTGACCAATCAGTGATGGCCTCTAGAAACTTATGACCAATCAGTGATGGCCTCCAAGCTTATGATGAGTCAGTGATGGCCTCTAGAAATGTGTGACCAATCAGTGATGGCCTCTAAAAGCATATGTCCAATCAGTGATGGCCTCTAGAAATGTATGACCAACCAGTTATGGCCTCTAAAAGCATCTGACCAATCAGTGATGACCTCTAGAAATGTATGACCAATCAGTGATGTCCTCTAGAAACGTATGACCAATCAGTGATGGCCTCTAAAAGCATCTGATCGATCAGTGATGGCCTATAAAAGCTTATGACCCATCAGTGATGGCCTCTAGAAACTTGTGACCAATCAGTGATGGCCTATAAAAGCTTGTGACCAATCAGTGATGGCCTATAAAAGCTTATGACCCATCAGTGATGGCCTCTAGAAACTTGTGACCAATCAGTGATGGCCTCTAAAAGCATCTGGCCAATCAGTGATTGCCTCTAGAAACTTGTGACCAATCAGTGATGGCCTATAAAAGCTTGTGACCAATCAGTGATGGCCTATAAAAGCTTATGACCCATCAGTGATGGCCTCTAGAAACTTGTGACCAATCAGTGATGGCCTCTAAAAGCATCTGGCCAATCAGTGATTGCCTCTAGAAACTTGTGACCAATCAGTGATGGCCTAAAAGCTTATAACCCATCAGTGATGGCCTCTAGAAACTTGTGACCAATCAGTGATGGCCTCTAAAAGCATCTGACCAATCAATGTACAATGACAGTGTTGTACAATGACAGTGTTGTACAATGTACAATGACAGTGTTGTACAATGTACAATGACAGTGTTGTACAATGTACAATGACAGTGTTGTACAATGTACAATGACAGTGTTGTACAATGTACAATGACAGTGTTGTACAATGTACAATGACAGTGTTGTACAATGTACAATGACAGTGTTGTACAATGTACAATGACAGTGTTGTACAATGTACAATGACAGTGTTGTACAATGTACAATGATAGTGTTGTACAATGTACAATGACAATAAAGTTCTATTCTGTTCTATTGAATCCTCCTGACCTGTAGTGTTGAAACCAAACAGCAGGGGGCAGGACACGGCGAAGGCCAGGACCCACACGGTGGCGATCATCGCCAACACTCGAGTACGCGAACGATGCGTGGTGTTGTACAACACGGGCATCACCACCGCCGTGTACCTGCGCACGCACACACACACACACACACACACACACACACACACACACACGCACACGCACACAAATACACACACACACACACACACACACACACACCAGGAAATCACAGACTCAAGGCTGACATTTGTACGGCCGTCGCCATGGCGACGGCGAGCGCGCTCACCTGTCGATGCTGATGGCGCACAGGTTGAGGATGCTGGCGGTGCACATCATCACATCCAGCGTGACGAAGATGTCACAGCACAGGCGGCTAAAAAGCCAGGCTCCGCCCACCACCTGCACAGGAAACACACCTGGCGTCAATTTTACCGTTTTTTTTTTTACTTCCACCGCAATTATTGGAAGTGACACACAGAGCAGGACCACCTCTCAAGTCATTTTCTGCTTTATAATAATTATATTAATAATAATAATACAACATCATAATAATAATAGTATAATATAACATAATATAATAATATAACATAATATTAATAATATGTAGTGAAACATACTGTAACAATAATAATAATATATCATAATATAACATAATAATATAATATAAGATACTACTAATAATAATAACAATAATAATATAACATAACATACTAATAATAATATAAAATAATATAACATAATAATAATATAATGTAACATAATCATAATAATATATAGTATGACATGATAATAATAATGTAACATAACATAATAATAATAACAATAATAATGATAATATAACATAATAATAATAATAATAATAGCAATAATATGATATAACATAATAATATAATATAACATAATAATAAAATACAACATAATAATAATAATATAAAATAACATAATAATAATATAATGTAACAATAATAACAAGAACTATAATAAAATATACCATAATGATGATAATAATAATAATAATAATATAACATAATACTAATAATATAATATTAATAATAATAATATAATATAACATAATAATAATAATAATATATAACATAATAACACATAATATAACATAACAATAATAATAATATAAATAACATAATAATATGATAATAAAAATAATAACATATCATTATAATAATATAATATAACATTAAAAAAAATATATATAACATAATATAATATAATAATAACATATAATAGTAATAATATATAGTACATTATAACATAATAATATAAAATAACATAATACTAATAATATAACATAACATAATAATGATAATATAGTATAACATAATGATAATGACATAATAATAATAATAATAATAATAAAATACACCATACAAATAATAATAATAATAGTATACAAAATAATATATATATATATATATATATATTTTTTTTTTTTTTTTTTTTTTTTTTTAATGTCCTGTCCAGCTTCTCAGGCAAATCATATAGTTGATGTAGATGCCCATGTCGGCTGTTCAGATTTACTTTACAAAAGAGAAGTGTAGGATACTTCTCTTGTTGCCTTATTTGTATTTGACTTTATTAAATGTATTTATATTATCATTTAGTGCAGCCGGGCCGGAGCAGGAGGGGATAGAAAGAGAAGAAAAAAAAAAAGAAGACAGAGGGGGAAATTGTGGGGACAAGAGGGGGATTAGACAGAGAGACAAAAACAACAACAGCAAACAACAACAACAACAACAATAGAGCAACATCAGCAAATATGACATGTACAAATATGATGGTAAAAGTAATAGCAAATAAGCAGTTAGCGGAAAAAAAAAATAAAAAATAATACAGAAATGACAATGAGCATTATTACACTACAAATGGATCAATACAAATACCAATAGAAATAGCGCTATTGATAATGAACAATACCAATAATTTACCTTTATTATCAACAATACAGTTGTTTAAATGCAACAATACATATACGTAATGATAACTTGAGATATGAAAGAATGCAGAAAAATGGAGGGGGAGAAAGAGAAGCAACCTACATTAACCTTGTAGATTGTTATAGTCACAATAGGTTAAGCTTTGTCAGTGTGCCATGTGTTACACCCAGTTTACCCTAGGGCAACAACGTTAATATATGTTTGATGAAACGTGATTATGTGCATGAGTGTAAGTATGCATATGTACTTGTATATGTACAGAATGTGTATATGTGTTTGTACAATGAATGTATATGTACAGAATGTGTATATGTGTTTGTACAGTGAATGTATATGTACAGTATGTGTATGTGTATGTTTGTATATTGAATGTGCGTGTGGATGTACGAACATTAGGTAGGTAAATATGTACTGTATTTGTGTATGTATGTGGGAGCGTAGGTACCTATGTACGTATGTGAGCATATGTGAATTTGCATGTACAATACATTCGACTCCCAGAGTGCGTGGGAGCCAGAGCACGGCCCCATCACCCCCGAGAGCCCAACCCACAAACAGTAGGCGTGGTGCCCAGGGAACCAGGGACCACCGCCCCCACGCAGCCAAGCCGGCCAGCGACAGGAACCCCAGAGCCCGACCCACCGTACCGCCCACAAGGGCCAGCAGCAGGCCGCAGACAGACGCACCCGGCGGAGGACAGGGCACGAGAAAAGCAGGGGACAGCCAGACCCCAAGCCAGCGAGAGACCACACCCCACACGGGCAGAAAGGCGAGACGCCCCGCCCGAAGGACCCAGAGACTCCCCGCAACCGGACGGGAAGACCGCCCCCGCCCCACCGGCAACCGGACCCCCACGAGCCCACCCCCCACCCCCGGAGAGCGCGGCGAGGCCAGCCCCCGGCCACCCCACCCAAACCGGCCGCCGCAGGACCACCCAGGCACAGGGCCACGGGAACCACCCACCCCACCCGCAGGGACCCCAACGATGGAGATGGAACAACCAGCAACCGCCCCGCCGAGCCCCCCCCCTGAGGGAGGGGAAAAATTAAAAAATAAAATTAATAAAATATATTTTAAAAATAAATAAATAAATAAATAAATTAATTAATTAATTAAAAAAAAAAAGAATTAAAAGAAGATCACAGACATGCTGACAAACAAGGTCACTACCCCAGCAACTGGCCGACTCGCAGCACCTCGGAATACCTTGCAGCACCAAGCTACCACAATAGACGCAGGGACTAGGCCCAACAGGCCCCAACCAAGACGGGCACCCGGAAGGGATGGACAGCGGGACCCAGGAGCTCCAGACACGCAGTTCGGATGCAGTAGCCTGAGGCGTCGACCCCCGTCTGACAGGCAGGCCCAGAGCGTACCCCCAGAAATATACATACATACATACATACACACATACACATACACACATACACGTATACATACCCACACATACACATATATACATATACATACACATATGTACACATACACATATATAAACATACATACATACACACACATATACATACATATACACAGTTCGTCAGCCCCGACAGCCATCACGCGCGCGCGCTGCCACCAGTCACAACATCAGCCACACCCCTGCACCAGACCCAGCAGCCACGGGCGCCCACACCACAAACAAACGGCAGCAGAAACAGCAGCCGCAATAACCCCAGACAGCCAGCACCAGCCAATCAAATTAAAGCGATCAAAGAAAAACTGCGACCAGCAACCACACGCCACCAGGGCCACGGAGACCAGCCGGCGCCAGCCCGCCGGTCAGCCCGAACGCCAACACGCAAACAAGAGACACCAACAACCCCCCCAACCAAAAGGCCCCCCACCCCAACCCAAACCCGCACAAACACACCACCGCCCAAACAACCGGGACACAGCATCCAGACCAGACACGGGGGCTGCGCCGCCACCACACCAAGTCACCAACAGAGACCCCACAGCGCAAGGTCGGGCCACACGGGCACGGACCCCATCCAACAGGAAGTGAGACCCGCGCGACGCCACACACAAATAAATAATAAGATTAAAAAAAAAAAAATGAAATAAAATAAAAATAAAAAAATAAAATAAAAAATAAAATTTAAAAAATAAAATAAAATAAAAATGAGTAATAATAAAAATAAAAATAATAAATACATTAAAAATAAAAAAAATATATATAACAATAATAAATGAATAAAAGCCTGGCAGGCCACCAGACCGCAGTCCCCGCCGGCCGACGAGGCAATGAGGGGTGCGCCGAACCCCAAACCCCCCATGCATGTGTACAAGGCCCCCAGAGTGTCTACTGTGTAGTTAAAATTAGGAGGTCAGCCGTTACAGCCGACCTCCAGTCCCTATTGATGTGTGTACTGTAGCGTGAGTGAGATATGTATGCTTGTGGGAACTAATAATGCGATTAAAATTGGGGGACATCAAGGTCATGGTGGGTCCCAACCAAACCAAGCCCCCCAAATCCTAAGTGTCTAATATGCAGCTAAGATTGAGGGATGGACGAGCAGGGGACAAGAAAGGAGGACTGGAGCCCCATTGGAGGCATCCTCAACCCCCCGCCATGCCTCCCCGCAGGACAATCCCCAAAGTCCTATATATGTGTGACTGTGTGCGCTATAAGTAGGAGGAGTAGAGGGCCCGGACATCCCCCCAGTCCACGCGGCCGACAACCAGGAACTACGGCCAGGAGGCCGCCACCCCCCGCCACAGCCCGTGACCCACACCAGACCACTTTAACGTGACGCCACGCGAGCCCCTCCCCCCGCCAAACAAAGCCAGCCCCCGCCCGCCCCAACCCAACCCTGCAGAGCCCATACCGGCAACCAAACGCAGAGAAACCGCACAGCCCCCACGCCCAATGCAAACACCGCATCCCGGCCATCCACACAGCAACGTGCCCATACGAGTCCCGGCCAGGGGAAGGAGCCCCCCAACGGGGGAAGAAGCCAATGCATCCCGTCCGCCTGCCAGCCCCCAAACCAGCCGGCAAGCCAACGCCAGCCATCCCCACAACCCCACAAGCGCACAGACACCAGCCACAGTCCCCCAACCACTCCAACCCAACACAGTGATGCCAACCGCTGGTATCACCGCAGCAACCATCACCACCACCGCCCGTCCGCAGCGTAAACACCCGCGGCCGCCGAAACCAAAACAAAAAGCGACCGACCCCGTAAACCACAACAACGCACACCCCCGGCTACCACCGAGGCCACCAACCCACCTACCCCAACTCATCCACAGCCAGGCCAATTGAGCCACCGGACATCCACACCCATGCACACACCTACACATTCATATACACATACATACACACATACATATATGCATATACATATACATACACATACACACATTTCCACACGTATGCATATACATATAAACATACACATCCACACATATATACACATTAATACACCCACACACATATACATAAGCCCACATATACACAAACACATACATACACAACACACACAAAATAATATTAATAATATATCATATAACATAATAACATAATAATAATAATAATATAAATATAATATAACATCATATAAAAATAATGTAATGTAACATAATAATAACATAATATAATAATATAATGTAGCATAATATAATATAACAAAATAATAATATAATATAATGTCACAATAATAATATAACACAGTAATAATAATAATAATGATATAATATAACATAATAATAATATATAGTATAACCTTACACACATTTTGCATTTGAAAATGTGACTTTTGAAGTGAAGTAACACAATTGTCTGCGTGAGACACAACAATGTGACAAAGTCACAACACTGCCATACAATGTCCATTGATGATGTAACATACAGTATGTCACACCTGGCCACACACCTTCATTGATGATGTAACATACAGTATGTCACACCTGGCCACACACCTTCATTGATGATGTAACATACAGTATGTCACACCTGGCCACACACCTTCATTGATGATGTAACATACAGTATGTCACACCTGGCCACACACCTTCATTGATGATGTAACATACAGTATGTCACACCTGGCCACACACCTTCATTGATGATGTAACATACAGTATGTCACACCTGGCCACACACCTTCATTGATGATGTAACATACAGTATGTCACACCTGGCCACACACCTTCATTGGTAACACTTCAACCAGGAAATAGACGCCATATAAAGAGCACAGGTGAGCACAGCAACAATGGCAGGAGAGAGGAAATTACCTGTGATGTGGACCAGGTGTTGTGGTGTTTTGTGTGCGCACACACACGCACACACACACACACACTCACACACACACACACACACACACACACACACACACACACACACACACACGCATACACACACACACAAATTTAATTGACAAGGTGGAAATAGCAGCTGTTTCCCATCTTGACCTCCTGACTCAGACGACGCTGTTGTGGCGTCCTTAAAGGGACAGTCCAACATTTCAGGAGCAGACGCTGACCAAAAATTCCTGGGATGGAGTTTGCATTCCTAACTGATCATGTTTGCACAACGCATGTGTGCTAATTACATCCTGAAGCATGTGAGTATATATATATATATATATATATATATATATATATATATATATATATATGAAAGCAGACGTCAGTGAGCAACATGAATTGCGACTATTTGTGTAAAAAAGGGAACATTCTCTGCTGCCGGGCGATGCATTCAGGTACATGTCGTAGATTACACGCTCTGGACTCACATCCCAAAACAAGGTCATACAATATTTTACATCACATGACCTCTTCACTTTGTCTTTTACATGGAGGGAAGTGAAATTAATATTTAGTCCTCTTTTCAACGTGAGATTATTTTTAGTCCTCTTTTCAACATGAGATTATTTTTAGTCCTCTTTTCGACATGAGATTATTTTTAGTCTTTTTTTCAACGTGAGATTAATATTTAGTCCTCTTTTCGACATGAGATTCTTTTTGCTCCTCTTTTCAACGTGAGATTTTTTTTAGTCCTCTTTTCAACATGAGATTAATATTTAGTCCCATTTTTAACTGAGATTAATATTTAGTCCTCTTTTCAACATGATATTATTTTTAGTCCTCTTTTCAACGTGAGGATAAAATGTAGTCCTCTTTTCGACATGAGATTATTTTTAGTCCTCTTTTCAACGTGAGATTCATTTTAGTCCTCTTTTCAATGTGAGATTATTTTTAGTCCTCTTTTCAACGTGAGATTAATATTTAGTCCTCTTTTCAACATGAAATTATTTTAGTCCTTTTTTTCAACGTGAGATTAATATTTAGTCCTCTTTTCAACATGATATCATTTTTAGTCCTCTTTTCAACGTGAGATTAATATTTAGTCCTCTTTTCAACATGATATCATTTTTAGTCCTCTTTTCAACATGAGATTATTTTTAGTCCTCTTTTCAACGTGAGATTAATATTTAGTCCTCTTTTCAACGTGAGATTATTTTTAGTCCTCTTTTCAACGTGAGATTAATATTTAGTCCTCTTTTCAACGTGAGATTAATTTTTAGTCCTCTTTTCAACGTGAGATTATTTTTAGTCCTCTTTTCAACGTGAGATTATTTTTAGTCCTCTTTTCATCGTGAGATTATTTTTAGTCCTCTTTTCTAAGTGAGATTATTTTTAGTCCTCTTTTCAACGTGAGATTATTTTTAGTCCTCTTTTCAACGTGAGATTCATATTTAGTCTTCTTTTCAACGTGAGAATAATATTTAGTCCTCTTTTCAACGTGAGAATAATATTTAGTCCTCTTTTCAACATGAGATTAATATTTAGTCCTCTTTTTAACATGAAATTATTTGAGTCCTTTTTTCAACGTGAGATTAATATTTAGTCCTCTTTTCAACATGAGATTAATATTTGTGTCCTTTTTTCAACGTGAAATTAATATTTAGTCCTCTTTTCAACGCGGTAATAATATTTAGTCCTCTTTTCAACCTGAGAATAATATTTAGTCCTCTTTTCAAGGTGAGATTAATATTTAGTCCTCTTTTCAACATGAGATTAATATTTAGTCCTCTTTTTAACATGGAATTATTTGAGTCCTTTTTTCAATGTGAGAATAATATTTAGTCCTCTTTTCAACATGAGATTAAAATGTAGTCCTCTTTTCAACATGATATTATTTTGAGTCCTCTTTTCAACATGAGATTAATATGTAGTCCTCTTTTCAACATGAGATTATTTATTAGTCCTCTTTTCAATGTGAGATTCATATTTAGTCCTCTTTTCAACGTGAGAATAATATTCAGTCCTCTTTTCAACATGAGATTAATATTTAGTCCTCTTTTTAACATGAAATTATTTGAGTCCTTTTTTCAACGTGAGATTAATATTTAGTCCTCTTTTCAACGTGAGATTAATATTTTAGTCCTCTTTTCAACATGAAATTAATATTTAGTCTTCTTTTCAACGAGAGAATAATATTTAGTCCTCTTTTCAACCTGAGAATAATATTTAGTCCTCTTTTCAACATGAGATTAATATTTAGTCCTCTTTTCAACATGAGATAATTTTTAGTCCTCTTTTCAATGTGAGATTCATATTTAGTCCTCTTTTCAACGTGAGAATAATATTCAGTCCTCTTTTCAACATGAGATTAATATTTAGTTCTCTTTTTAACATGAAATTATTTGAGTCCTTTTTTTCAACGTCCATCCATCCATTTTCTACCGCTTATTCCCTTCGGGGTCGCGGGGGCGCTGGAGCCTATCTCAGCTACAATCGGGCGGAAGGCGGGGTACACCCTGGACAAGTCGCCACCTCATCGCAGCTTTTTTCAACGTGAGATTAATATTTAGTCCTCTTTTCAACATGAGATTAATATTTTTGTCCTCTTTTTAACGTGAAATTAATATTTAGTCCTCTTTTCAACGTGAGAGTAATATTTAGTCCTCTTTTCAACGTGAAATTAATACTTAGTCCTCTTTTCAACGTGAGATTATTTTTTCTCCTCCTTTCAACATGAGATTATTTTAGTCCTTTTTCAATGTAAGATTAATATTTAGTCCTCTTTTCAACGTGAGAATAATATTTTGTCCTCTTTTTTCAACATGAAATTAATATTTAGTCCTCTTTTCAACGTGAGAATAATATTTAGTCCTCTTTTCAACATGAGATTATTTTTAGTCCTCTTTTCAAGGTCAGATTCATATTTAGTGCTCTTTTCAAAATGAGAATAATATTTAGTCCTCTTTTCAACATGAGATTAATATTTAGTCCTCTTTTTAACATGGAATTATTTGAGTCCTTTTTTCAACGTGAGAATAATATTTAGTCCTCTTTTCAACGTGAGATTAAAATGTAGTCCTCTTTTCAACATGATATTATTTTGAGTCCTCTTTTCAACATGAGATTAATATTTAGTCCTCTTTTCAACATGAGATTATTTTTAGTCCTTTTTTCAACGTGAGATTCATATTTAGTCCTCTTTTCAACGTGAGAATAATATTCAGTCCTCTTTTCAACATGAGATTAATATTTAGTCCTCTTTTTAACATGAAATTATTTTTAGTCCTCTTTTCAACGTGAGATTAATATTTAGTCCTCTTTTCAATTTGAGAATAAGATTTAGTCCTCTTTTCAACGTGAGATTATTTTTTCTCCTCCTTTCAACATGGGATTATTTTAGTCCTTTTTCAACGTGAGATTAATATTTAGTCCTCTTTTCAACATGAGATTAATATTTTTGTCCTCTTTTTAACGTGAAATTAATATTTAGTCCTCTTTTCAACATGAGATTAATATTTAGTCCCCTTTTCAATTTGAGAATAAGATTTAGTCCTCTTTTCAACGTGAAATTATTTTTTCTCCTCCTTTCAACATGAGATTATTTTAGTCCTTTTTCAACGTGAGATTAACATTTAGTCCTCTTTTCAACGTGAGAATAATATTTTGTCCTCTTTTTTCAACATGAAATTAACATTTAGTCCTCTTTTCAACGTGAGAATAATATTTAGTCCTCTTTTCAACCTGAGATAAATATTTACGTCTCTATTTAAAGTGAGATTATTAATGAGTCCTCTTTTCAACGTGAGATTAAGAATAAATCCTCTTTTTAACATGAGATTAATAACTAGTCCTCTTTTCAATGTGAGATTAATAATTTGTCTTCTTTTCAACGTGAGAATATCAATTAGCCTTCTTTTCAACGTGAGATTAATAATCAGTCTTCTTTTCAACGTGAGAATATTAATTAGTCCTCTTTCCAACATGACATTAATTATTAGTTCTCTTTTCAACGTGAGAATATTAATTAGTCCTCTTTCCAACATGACATTAATTATTAGTTCTCTTTTCAACGTGAGATTATTTATAGTCGTCTTTTCAATGTGATATTAATAATGAATCCTCTTTAACGTGAGATTATTTTTAGTCCTCTTTTCAACGCGTGATCAATATTTAGTTCTCTTTTCAACGTGAGAATATTAATTTGTCCTCTTTCCAACATGACATTAATTATTAGTCCTCTTTTCAACGTGAGATTCATTTTAGTCCTCTTTTCAACGTGAGATTAATATTTAGTCCTCTTTTCAACATGAAATTATTTTAGTCCTTTTTTCAACGTGAGATTAATATTTAGTCCTCTTTTCAACATGATATTATTTTTAGTCCTCTTTTCAACGTGAGATTAATATTTAGTCCTCTTTTCAACATATCATTTTTAGTCCTCTTTTCAACATGAGATTAATATTTAGTCCTCTTTTCAACGTGAGATTATTTTTAGTCCTCTTTTCAACGTGAGATTATTTTTAGTCCTCTTTTCAACATGAGATTCATATTTAGTCTTCTTTTCAACGTGAGAATAATATTTAGTCCTCTTTTCAACGTGATATTCATATTTAGTCCTCTTTTCAACGTGAGAATAATATTTAGTCCTCTTTTCAACATGAGATTAATATTTAGTCCTCTTTTCAACATGAGATTATTTTTAGTCCTCTTTTCAACATGAGATTCATATTTAGTCCTCTTTTCAATGTGAGAATAATATTTAGTCCTCTTTTCAACATGAGATTAATATTTAGTCCTCTTTTTAACATGAAATTATTTGAGTCCTTTTTTCAACGTGAGATTAATATTTAGTCCTCTTTTCAACATGAGATTAATATTTTTGTCCTCTTTTCAACGAGAGAATAATATTTAGTCCTCTTTTCAACGAGAGAATAATATTTAGTCCTCTTGTCAACCTGAGAGTAATATTTAGTCCTCTTTTCAACGTGAGAATAATATTTAGTCCTCTTTTCAACGTGAGATTAATATTTAGTTTTCTTTTCAACCTGAGTATAATATTCAGTCCTCTTTTCAACATGAGATTAATATTTAGTCCTCTTTTCAACATGATATTATTTTTAGTCCTCTTTTCAACGTGAGATTCATATTTAGTCCTCTTTTCAACGTGAGAATAATATTCAGTCCTCTTTTCAACATGAGATTAATATTTAGTCCTCTTTTTAACATGAAATTATTTGAGTCCTCTTTTCAACGTGAGATTAATATTTTAGTCCTCTTTTCAATGTGAAATTAATATTTAGTCTTATTTTCAACGAGAGAATAATATTTAGTCCTCTTTTCAACCTGAGAATAATATTTAGTCCTCTTTTCAACATGAGATTAATATTTAGTCCTCATTTCAACATGAGATAATTTTTAGTCCTCTTTTCAACGTGAGAATAATATTCAGTCCTCTTTTCAACATGAGAATAATATTTAGTCCTCTTTTTAACATGAAATTATTTGAGTCCTTTTTTCAACGTGAGATTAATATTTAGTCCTCTTTTCAACGTGAGATTAATATTTTTGTCCTCTTTTCAACGTGAAATTAATATTTAGTCTTCTTTTCAACGTGAGATTAATATTTAGTCCTCTTTTCAACATGAGATTAATATTTTTGTCCTCTTTTCAACGTGAGATTAATATTTAGTCCTCTTTTCAACGAGAGAATAATATTTAGTCCTCTTTTTAACTTGAAATTAATATTTAGTCCTCTTTTCAACATGAAAATAATATTTAGTCCTCTTTTCAACGTGAGATTATTTTTTTTCCTCTTTTGAACATGAGATTATTTTAGTCTTTTTTCAACATGAAATTAATATTTAGTCCTCTTTTCAACGTGAAAATAAAGTGAGATTATTAATGAGTCCTCTTTTCAACGTGAGATTAAGAATAAATCCTCTTTTTAACATGAGATTAATAATTAGTTCTCTTTTCAATGTGAGATTAATAATTAGTCTTCTTTTCAACGTGAGAATATCAATTAGTCTTCTTTTCAACGTGAGATTAATAATCAGTCTTCTTTTCAACGTGAGAATATTAATTAGTCCTCTTTCCAACATGACATTATTAGTTCTCTTTTCAACGTGAGATTATTTTTAGTCCTCTTTTCAATGTGAGATTAATAATGAATCCTCTTTAACGTGAGATTATTTATAGTCCTCTTTTCAACGTGTGATTAATATTTAGTTCTCTTTTCAATGTGAGAATATTAATTTGTCCTCTTTCCAACATGACATTAATTATTAGTTCTCTTTTCAACGTGAGATTATTTTTAGTCCTCTTTTCAACGTGAGATTAATATTAAATCCTATTAAATCCTAAATAATGATTATTATTGTTAGATAATATTAATAACAATAACGATAATAATAATGATTATTATTATTGTTAGAACGGTGTGCATGGAGGGACAAATGTCGCATGGTGCTGACTTCCAGGCGGCATCTTATTCCACATAAACCTGGAGTGGACTAACCCTCTGGGATCCGCTCTGTCTCGTCCTGCCAAGGAGTGTTCCTCACCACTTTACCGAGGAACAAAAAGGCTGAATGGACATTTTTCTTGGTCCTAAACTAAATCATGGAATAGAGGTGGGAGGAGCAACGGGCTCACCTCCAGGTAGACGGCCCAGGGCATGACCAGCGAGGCCACCAGCAGGTCGGCCACAGCCAGGCTGACCACCAGGTAGTTGGTGGTGGTCTGCAGGGAGCGCTCCCTCAGCACGGCCAGGCACACCAGCACGTTGCCAGACACCATGGCCAGGATGAGCAGCGAGTACAACATGGCGGCGTAGTGACGCTCGCCCTCGCCCTGCCGGCCGTCCTCCGCCGCCGCGCTCTCGTTGCGCTCGTCCAAACTCTGACGCTCCGATACGTTCCATCCGAGCATCGCAGACCTGGGGAGGGGAAATGAATCATTAGTTAGACGTCAGACTAATATCTCCTGCAGCCTGATTGCTTTTGGGATGAAAGGTGGCGGCACAAAGGTGGACTTTCCATTTCTGCATTATGTCCAATCTTGTTGATTTACACTATGAAAGGTGGCAGGTATCATTAATAACTGGTGATCAAATTGTATGACACTATGCATGTGCTAGTGCATGAGCAATCATGTGTGGCCTATGTCCTGTCTTTCTATTATTTCTGATACATTGATGGTGGTTATCATTAATAACTGGTGGGAGGAGCAACCACATTGATGATACTGTATGACACTATGCATGTGCTAGTGCATGAGCAATCATGTGTGGCCTATGTCCTATCTTTCTATTATTTCTGATAAGCAAAGTGGCAGTTATAATGAATAACTGGTAGGAGGAGCGATCATATTCACTATATGTCACTATGCATGTGCTAGTGCATGAGCAATCATGTGTGGCCTATGTCCTGTCTTTCTATTATTTCTGATTAGCAAGATGGTGGTTATCAATAATAACTGGTGGGAGGAGCAACCACATTCATTATACTGTATGTCACTATGCATGTGCTAGTGCATGAGCAATCTTGTGTGGCCTATGTGCAGTCTTTCTATTATTTCTGATAAGCAAAGTGGCAGTTATAATGAATAACTGGTAGGAGGAGCAATCATATTCACTATACGACACTATGCATGTGCTAGTGCATGAGCAATCATGTGTGGCCTATGTCCTGTCTTTCTATTATTTGTGATTAGCAAAGTGGCAGTTATGATGAATAACTGGTAGAAGCAGCAATCATATTCACTATATGTCACTATGCATGTGCTAGTGCATGAGCAATCATGTGTGGCCTATGTCCTGTCTTTCTATTATTTGTGATGAGCAAGATGGTGGTTATCATTAATAACTGGTGGGAGGAGCAACCACATTAATTATACTGTATGTCACTATGTATGTGCTAGTGCATGAGCAATCATGTGTGGCCTATGTCCTGTCCTTCTATTATTTCTGATAAGCAAAGTGGCAGTTATAATGAATAACTGGTAGGAGGAGCGATCATATTCACTATATGTCACTATGCATGTGCTAGTGCATGAGCAACCATGTGTGGCCTATGTCCTGTCTTTCTATTATTTCTAATAAGCAAAGTGGCAGTTATGATGAATAACTGGTAGAAGCAGCAATCATATTCACTATATGTCACTATGCATGTGCTAGTGCATGAGCAGTCATGTGTGGCCTATGTCCCGTCTTTCTATTATTTCTGATAAGCAAAGTGGCAGTTATGATGAATAACTGGTAGAAGCAGCAATCATATTCACTATATGTCACTGTGCATGTGCTAGTGCATGAGCAATCATGTGTGGCCTATGTCCTGTCTTTCTATTATTTCTGATACCTTGATGGTGGTTATCATTAATAACTGGTGGGAGGAGCAACCACATTAATTATACTGTATGTCACTATGTATGTGCTAGTGCATGAGCAATCATGTGTGGCCTATGTCCTGTCTTTCTATTATTCCTGATAAGCAAAGTGGCAGTTATAATGAATAACTGGTAGGAGGAGCGATCAAATTCACTATACGACACTATGTATGTGCTAGTGCATGAGCAATCATGTGTGGCCTATGTCCTGTCTTTCTATTATTTCTAATAAGCAAAGTGGCAGTTATGACGAATAACTGGTAGAAACAGCAATCATATTCACTATATGTCACTATGCATGTGCTAGTGCATGAGCAATCATGTGTGACCTATGTCCTGTCTTTCTATTATTTGTGATTAGCAAGATGGTGGTTATCAATAATAACTGGTGGGAGGAGCAACCACATTAATGATACTGTATGTCACTATGCATGTGCTAGTGCATGAGCAATCATGTGTGGCCTATGTGCAGTCTTTCTATTATTCCTGATAAGCAAAGTGGCAGTTATGATGAATAACTGGTAGAAGCAGCAATCATATTCACTATATGTCACTATGCATGTGCTAGTGCATGAGCAATCATGTGTGGCCTATGTCCTGTCTTTCTATTATTTGTGATTAGCAAAGTGGCAGTTATGATGAATAACTGGTAGAAGCAGCAATCATATTCACTATATGTCACTATGCATGTGCTAGTGCATGAGCAATCATGTGTGGCCTATGTCCTGTCTTTCTATTATTTCTGATACATTGATGGTGGTTATCATTAATAACTGGTGGGAGGAGCAACCACATTAATTATACTGTATGTCACTATGCATGTGCTAGTGCATGAGCAATCATGTGTGGCCTATGTCCCATCTTTCTATTATTTCTGATAAGCAAAGTGGCAGTTATAATGAATAACTGGTAGAAGCAGCAATCATATTCACTATATGTCACTATGCATGTGCTAGTGCATGAGCAATCATGTGTGGCCTATGTCCTGTCTTTCTATTATTTCTGATAAGCAAAGTGGCAGTTATGATGAATAACTGGTAGAAGCAGCAATCATATTCACTATATGTCACCATGCATGCGCTAGTGCATGAGCAATCATGTGTGGCCTATGTCCTGTCTTTCTATTATTTCTGATTAGCAAGATGGTGGTTATCGATAACAACTGGTGGGAGGAGCAACCACATTAATGATACTGTATGTCACTATGCATGTGCTAGTGCATGAGCAATCATGTGTGGCCTATGTGCAGTCTTTCTATTATTCCTGATAAGCAAAGTGGCAGTTATCATGAATAGTGATTCTAAATGGGCTTTTGAGTGTATTAGTTTCTATTATAAAAAAAGGTGGTGGTTATCATAAAAAACTGTTATGAGGAGAGGTCAGCTAGTGCATGTGCTAGTGCATGAGCAATTGCACCGTGGGCTTTGACTTTGGGAAACATCTCAACTCTTTCTGGTAATTTCTAGGATGCAAAAAGGTGGTTATTATTAATAACTGGCAAGACTGTAGGGTGCACCCCCCCGTCGTCTGGGGTGGGCTCCGGCGACAGAAGCGCCCAGGTGAGACGTTCAGTAGTGTTGACTTCCTGTCGAGCGCTTTTCAAAATAAAGGACGGGAGGTGTCCTCCCGGGAAACAAAGATGTGTGTATGGATATAGGTGGTCCATGCGGCACACTTCCACGTCTCAAACATGACACACATGAAATACTTCATGATGGAGGGCTGATCTAATGAAGGGCTGTGACGTCACACCTCATTAGAATGCTCATGAATATTCATGAAGGAGCCAATCAGACAATCACCTACCTCTTATGGAACCATCACACCCCCAGGAGGACCACCACCATCATCCAGTCTTCTTCATCATGTAGTCCATGTGTGTGGAGTTGTCTCCTGCACACTGTCTGATATTGTACTCACTACTCACACACACACACACACACACACACACACACACACACACACACACACACACACACACACACACACACACACACACACACACACACACACACAGGACCTGAGGAAGGAGATTCTCTCTCTCTCTCTCTCTCTCTCTCTCTCTCTCTCTCTCTCTCTCTCTCTCTCTCTCTCTCTCTCTCTCTCTCTCTCTCTCTCTCTCTCTCTCTATATATATATATATTCATTTGATAGGGAAATCATAATACAGATATCTATATAAAATATATATTGTTTTTTTAATTGAATAATAAATTAAAAAAACCTAGCCAATTCTCCAACAAGGCGTCAACTTATTTGTATTATATTTTTTTTAAATATTTATTGTATTTTTAATAATATTTATTTATTCATTTAATAGGGAAATCATAATACAGATACAGAGAAACAGACACTCCACTCCCCCCGCCTCTAAAAAAAAAAGATTAAAAAAAAAAAAGAAATAATAATAAAATTAAAAAAACCTAGCCAATTCTCCAATGCACAAGGCGTCAACTTAATTTTTTTTTTTCCATATATGTATATATTTTTTTAATAATATTTA
>NC_084561.2:43258823-43283823 GCF_033978685.3 Nerophis lumbriciformis | reverse complement strand
GCTCCCCCCGGATGACAGAGCTTCTCACCCTATCTCTAAGGGAGAGCCCCGCCACCCGGCGGAGGAAACTCATTTCGGCCGCTTGTACCCGTGATCTTGTCCTTTCGGTCATAACCCAAAGCTCATGACCATAGGTGAGGATGGGAACGTAGATCGACCGGTAAATTGAGAGCTTTGCCTTCCGGCTCAGCTCCTTCTTCACCACAACGGATCGATACAGCGTCCGCATTACTGAAGACGCCGCACCGATCCGCCTGTCGATCTCACGATCCACTCTTCCCTCACTTGTGAACAAGACTCCGAGGTACTTGAACTCCTCCACTTGGGGCAAGATCTCCTCCCCAACCCGGAGATGGCACTCCACCCTTTTCCGGGCGAGAACCATGGACTCGGACTTGGAGGTGCTGATTCTCATCCCAGTTGCTTCACACTCGGCTGCGAACCGATCCAGTGAGAGCTGAAGATCCTGGCCAGATGAAGCCATCAGGACCAAATCATCTGCAAAAAGCAGAGACCTAATCCTGCAGCCACCAAACCGGATCCCCTCAACGCCTTGACTGCGCCTAGAAATTCTGTCCATAAAAGTTATGAACAGAATCGGTGACAAAGGGCAGCCTTGGCGGAGTCCAACCCTCACCGGAAACGTGTCCGACTTACTACCGGCAATGCGAACCAAGCTCTGACACTGATCATACAGGGAGCGGACCGCCACAATCAGACAGTCCGAAACCCCATACTCTCTGAGCACTCCCCACAGGACTTCCCGAGGGACACGGTCGAATGCCTTCTCCAAGTCCACAAAGCACATGTAGACTGGTTGGGCAAACTCCCATGCACCCTCAAGGACCCTGCCGAGAGTATAGAGCTGGTCCACAGTTCCACGACCAGGACGAAAACCACACTGTTCCTCCTGAATCCGAGGTTCGACTATCCGGCGTAGCCTCCTCTCCAGTACACCTGAATAGACCTTACCGGGAAGGCTGAGGAGTGTGATCCCACGATAGTTAGAACACACCCTCCGGTTCCCCTTCTTAAAGAGAGGAACCACCACCCCGGTCTGCTAATCCAGAGGTACCGCCCCCGATGTCCACGCGATGCTGCAGAGTCTTGTCAACCAAGACAGCCCCGCAGCATCCAGAGCCTTAAGGAACTCCGGGCGGGTCTCATCCACCCCCAATTTTTTTTGGTGATTTAACCCTTTTTATTTTCATTCATTTTTTTTCCAGGCGGCACAGCATCCAGACAAAAGGGCTTTTTGGGATGTATCCGCTCTCTGCAGCTAAACGGCGTCGTTCTCGACCTGGAGGAAAGGGCCAGGATCACCCCGGGGGTCCAGCCCGGATGTCCGGGCCACTGCAGCAGCTACCGGTTCCTCTGTCAAAACCATGGTCGGTGCGTGGAGGAGCACAGCGGTTTCTCTTGCGACTGTCGTCGGTCGTCCTACACCGGAGCCTTCTGCCACGAAGGTAGGGATTTTTCAAATTAAAATTCACGCTGGCTCATCATATTTAATTGTCGATGTTACATGCAAGAATGTATTGTTGGGTATGGAAGCAGCTTCCATGAAATGCTCAGTCATTCACAAACAAGGACGGGGGGGGCGAGGGTCACCACTTTGTCAACAAACGCCCGAGCAAATTGTTCTAGAACAACATTTCTCAACCAGCCATTGCAAGGAATTTAGGGATTTTCACCATCTACGCTCCTTAATATCATCAAAAGGTTCAGAGAATCTGGAGAAATCACTGCACTTCAATCCCTCAGGCAGGTACTGCATCAAAAAGCGACATCGGTGTGTAAAGGATATCACCACGTGGGCTCAGGAACACTTCAGAAAACCACTCTCGGTAACTACAGTTGGTCGCTTCATCTGTAAGTGCAAGTTAAAACTCTACTATGCAAAGCCAAAGACATTTATCAACAACACCCGCTGGGCCCCGAGCTGGCCTGACGAGTCCACATTTCAAATTTTTTTGGGAAACTCCACAAGAGGAAAAGAACCATCTGGATTGTTCTAGGCGCAAAGTGTAAAAGGCAGCATATGTGATGGTATGGGGGTGTATTAGTGCCCAAGACATGGGTAACTTCATCATCATCATCATCGGCGGTCACTCGAACGAGTATGACGGTCCTCGTGGTAGGGGTGTATCCCTTTATGGAGGATGCCTGTGCGTGACTTTGTTTAATGTGGGGAGAACTGGTGCACAGACAGTCACCACACGATCCTTGACAGAATCGGGTCAGGGTCCAGTGGCACGGAGTCCAAGACGACCGGGGACCCTTTTCTGCTGCAGCCTTCTTTCGCCATCGCAGCCCTTGTGGTAGTTCTTAAATCTACCGTCTTCCGCCTGCCCCGCCGTTGTGGTCTTCACCGTATTTCTGGCGAGGGGGGCAGTCAGGTACTAGGCCTTTGCCAAGGGCCACCTGGGGTTACAGTAGTAAAGGGGTTAACCGCCTAGTGCCCCAAGACCCCCGTAGAGGAGCTTCCACTGCCGGATGCACTTTAACGTCATGTCCAGGACTAGTATAGTATCGCGGTACTAATGAATCAAAAAACGGTACAAGACTCTGTTTAAAAAGTACTGGTTCCCCATTTTTCCATTTTTTAAAAATTTTTTTATGTCGTGACATTGCTGGTTTTACCAGCAGAGGAGCATGTTCGGCAGCGCACACACACAGAGTACTAACAAGCAGACACAGTGTGTAGACAGACATGGGAGAATGGACGCATTTTGGTCTAAAAACTGACTATAAAGGTGAAGTTATAACACTGCAACTGTTACGTTTCAGTGGGAGGAGTGACGGCACAGTTATACAAGGGGGTGATGTTGCTCTATCGGCGGTCACTCAAACGAGTATGACGGTCCTCCTGGTAGGGGTGTGTCCCTTTATGGAGGATGCCTGTGCGTGACTTTATTTATCGTGGGGAGACTGGTGCACAGACAGTCACCACACCATCCTTACACATCTGTGAAGGCACCATTAATGCTGAAAGGTACATACAGCTTTTGGAGCAACATATGTTGCCATCCAAGCAACGTTATCATGGACGCCCCTGCTTATTTCAGCAAGACAATGCAGCATGACATTATGTTCTTTACAAGTGTATGTAAACCTTTGGCCACGACTGTATTTCCATATATGGTAGAGATTTACTCAAAGAGTTTTGTGCGTGGTAAATAAGTTCCTATATCCTCTTGTTGTGAGGCAGCCTGGCTCGTACATGCACATGCATCCTCCGCTGTTGCCATTTCTATTACAAAGTAATAGGTCCACTCTGTTTCCTGAGATCCAGGGTCAACGCAGCCGTCTACCAGCAAGTTTTAGAGCACTTCATGCTTCCTGCTGCTGACCTGCTCTATGGAGATGGAGATTTCAAGTTCCAACAGGACTTGGCGCCTGCACACAGCGCAAAATCTACCCGTGCCTGGTTTACGGACCATGGTATTTCTGTTCTAAATTGGCCCGCCAACTCCCCTGACCTTAGCCCCATAGAAAATCTGTGGGGTATTGTGAAAAGGAAGATGCAGAATGCCAGACCCAAAAACGCAGAAGAGTTGAAGGCCACTATCAGAGCAACCTGGGCTCTCATAACACCTGAGCAGTGCCAGAAACTCATCGACTCCATGCCACGCCGCATTAACGCAGTAATTGAGGCAAAAGGAGCTCCAACCAAGTATTGAGTATTGCACATGCTCATATTTTTCATTTTCATACTTTTCAGTTGGCCAACATTTCTAAAAATCCCTTTTTTGTATTAGCCTTAAGTAATATTCTAATTTTGTGACACACGGAATTTTGGATTTTCATTTGTTGCCACTTCAAATCATCAAAATTAAATGAAATAAACATTTGAATGCATCAGTCTGTGTGCAATGAATAAATATAATGTACAAGTTACACCTTTTGAATGCAATTACTGAAATAAATCAAGTTTTTCAAAAATATTCTAATTTACTGGCTTTTACCTGTATATCGGTTGATATCGGTATCGGTAATTAAAGAGTTGGACAATATCGGAATATCGGCAAAAAGCCATTATCGGACATCCCTATTTTTATTTTTTTACCTTAATCACATGTGGTGATGCACACCCCTGGTAAAAAAAATACACATTTTTCCTTTTTCTATGCATAATAACACACAAAATATAGAACAATTCTCTCCTCTCGCTTTGCCGATTGTGTTCAAGTGAATTAACATTAGAATGAGTTGAGGGCACTTTCATAATATCTGCCTTTTGACACGATACTGACTTTGGACATAGTTTAAAAGGCAATTGATGCGTGAGTGTCCGTTAATGTAATCTTTATGCTTCACCTTCTTGACAAAGGGTTCATGATGTCATTATGGTGCCTTCAAAGCCAGGGAGGGAGTGAAGAGGACATACTGTTAAGGTCATTTCAATATCTGCTGACTAAAGGATCCTCTTCAGCCAAATCCAATCTTCTCTTGTTGAAGCAAGGGGAGAATATATATATATATATATATATATATATATATATATGTTTCTTCAGCATTGTCCACACATTTAAGTCAGGACTTTGGGAAGGCCATTCTAAAACCTTCATTCTAGCCTGATTTAGCCATTCCTTTACCACCTTTGAGGTGTGTTTGGGGTCATTGTCCTGTTGGAACATCCAACTGCGCCCAAGACCCAACCTCCGGGCTGATGATTTTAGCTTGTCCTGAAGAATTTGGAGGTAATCCTCCTTTTTCATTGTCCCATTTACTCTCTGTAATGCATCAGTTCCATTGGCAGCAAAACAGGCCCAGAGCATAATACTACCACCACCATGCTTAGCGGTAGGCATTTTGTCCCTGTGATTACCTACTCAGTGGCCTAGTGGTTAGAGTGTCCGCCCTGAGATCGGTAGGTTGTGGGTTCAAACCCCGGCCGAGTCATACCAAGGACTATACAAATGGGACCCATTACCTCCCTGCTTGGCACTCAGTATCAAGGGTTGGAATTGGGGGTTAAATCACCAAAAATGATTCCCGGGCGCGGCCACCGCTGCTGCCCACTGCTCCCCTCACCTCCCAGGGGGTGATCAAGGGTGATGGGTTAAATGCAGAGAATAATTTCGCCACACCTAGTGTGTGTGTGACAATCATTGGTACTTTAACTTTAACTATAAAGGGGAACATTATCACCAGACCTATGTAAGCGTCAATATATACCTTGATGTTGCAGAAAAAAGACAATATATTTTTTTAACCGATTTCCAAACTCTAAATGGGTGAATTTTGGCGAATTAAACGCCTTTCTAATATTCGCTCTCGTAGCGATGACGTCACGACGTGGCGTCACATCGGGAAGCAATCCGCCATTTTCTCAAACACCGAGTCAAATCAGCTCTGTAATTTTCCGTTTTTTTCGACTGTTTTCCGTACCTTGGAGACATCATGCCTCGTCGGTGTGTTGTCGGAGGGTGTAACAACACCAACAGGGACGGATTCAAGTTGCACCAGTGGCCCAAAGATGCGAAAGTGGCAAGAAATTGGACGTTTGTTCCGCACACTTTACCGACGAAAGCTATGCTACGACAGAGATGGCAAGAATGTGTGGATATCCTGCGACACTCAAAGCAGATGCATTTCCAACCATAAAGTCAAAGAAATCTGCCGCCAGACCCCCATTGAATCTGCCGGAGTGTGTGTGAGCAATTCAGGGACAAAGGACCTCGGTAGCACGGCAAGCAATGGCGGCAGTTTGTTCCCGCAGACGACCGAGCTAAACCCCCTATCGACCCTAGCTTCCCTGGCCTGCTGACATCAACTCCAAAACTGGACAGATCAGCTTTCAGGAAAAGAGCGCGGATGAGGGTATGTCTTCAGAATATATTAATTGATGAAAATTGGGCTGTCTGCACTCTCAAAGTGCATGTTGTTGCCAAATGTATTTCATATGCTGTAAACCTAGTTCATAGTTGTTAGTTTCCTTTAATGCCAAACAAACACATACCAATCGGGATTAATCACAATTCCGAGGTGATTAATCTGATTTGAAAAATGAATCGTTTGGCACCACTTATTTTTTTACTGCCATCACCTTATGAGTAATGTTGCAGTGACTTGACTTATTTCCTAAGTAATGACTATATCTCTTGTATTTATGGACTGCTAACTTAGATTTAAGATTGTGAAGCATTGTACAGAATGACACTTATGTTACCTTAACAGTCAATCATCCATCCATCCATCCATCCATCTTCTTCCGCTTATCCGAGGTCGGGTCGCGGGGGCAGCAGCCTAAGTTGGGAAGCCCAGACTTCCCTCTCCCCAGCCACTTCGTCCAGCTCCTCCCGGGTGATCCCGAGGCTTTCCCAAGGCCAGTTAGGAGATGTAGTCTTCCCAACGTGTCCTGGGTCTTCCCCGTGGCCTCCTACCGGTCGGATGTGCCCTAAACACCTCCTTAGGGAGGCTTTCGGATGGCATCCTGACCAGATGCCCGAACCACCTCATCTGGCTCCTCTCCATGTGGAGGAGCAGCGGCTTTACTTTGAGCTCCCCCCGAATGACAGAGCTTCTCACCCTATCTCTAAGGGAGAGCCCCGCCACTCGGCGGAGGAAACTCATTTCGGCCGCTTGTACCCGTGATCTTGTCCTTTCGGTCATGACCCAAAGCTCATGACCATAGGTGAGGATGGGAACGTAGATCGACCGGTAAATCGAGAGCTTTGCCTTCCGGCTCAGCTCCTTCTTCACCACAACGGATCGATAAAGCGTCCGCATTACTGAAGACGCCGCACCGATCCGCCTCTCGATCTCACGATCCACTCTTCCCCCACTCGTGAACAAGACTCCGAGGTACTTGAACTCCTCCACTTGGGGCAAGATCTCCTCCCCAACCCGGAGATGGCACTCCACCCTTTTCCGGGAGAGAACCATGGACTCGGACTTGGAGGTGCTGATTCCCATCCCAGTCGCTTCACACTCGGCTGCGAACCTATCCAGTGAGAGCTGAATATCTTGGCTGGAGGAAGCCATCAGGACCACATCATCTGCAAATAGCAGTGACCTAATCCTGCAGCCACCAAACCAGCGCCTAGAAATTCTGTCCATAAAGGTTATGAACAGAATGGGTGACAAAGGGCAGCCTTGGCGGAGTCCAACCCTCACCGGAAACGTGTCCGACTTACTGCCGGCAATGCGGACCAAGCTCTGACACTGATTATACAGGGAGCGGACTGCCACAATAAGACAGTCCGCTACCCCATACTCTCTGAGCACTCCCCACAGGACTTCCCGAGGGACACGGTCGAATGCCTTCTCCAAGTCCACAAAACACATGTAGACTGGTTGGGCAAACTCCCATGCACCCTCAAGGACCTTGCCGAGAGTATAGAGCTGGTCCACAGTTCCACGACCAGGACGAAAACCACACTGTTCCTCCTGAATCCGAGGTTCGACTATCCGGCGTAGCCTCCTCTCCAGTACACCTGAATAGACCTTACCGGGAAGGCTGAGGAGTGTGATCCCACGATAGTTGGAACACACTCAATCAATCAGTTTTTTTTTATATAGCCCTTAATCATGAGTGTCTCAAAGGGCTGCACAAGCCACAACGACATCCTCGGCTCAGATCCCACATCAGGGCAAGGAAAAAACTCAACCCAATGTGATGACAATGAGAAACCTTGGAGGGGACGTCGATGAGTGGTCCACCCCAGGTCCCGACTTTGAACAGCTAGCGGCTTCATCTGTGGTCACCAAATAACCTCTCCACGCAGAAAAGAGACGGCAGATCAACTGGTTCTATTTAAAGGCTAGAGTACAAATGAGTTTTAAGATGGGACTTACTGAGGTAGCATCTCTAACTGATACCAGTCAGGCATTCCAGAGTACTCGAGCTCGAATAGAAAACTGTTTTTACCCTTGCGTCCGTTGTCCACCGTCCCCCCGTGACACAATTCAAGCAATTCCGTTGTCTGATAATCGAATTCTTTGTCATAAAACTGTCTGACAACATAATGTATGAGCTGACATTGTCTGTTCTAGAGGTCTCAGCCAACTTTAAGTCGACCACATCCATAAGATATACCCTCAAGGAGCACGATGAGCCGAGTTCAAACCACAGTGCCTTGCCCTCATCCATCTTCTCTGACATGACGTCGAAAGGAGAAAACGTCACCCTGAAATTCAGGACCAGGCAGAGCCCCGCTCTGCTGCTCTTTGTCCACTCCTTCCACCGGGAATACCTCGCCCTGCTCATCAACGAACATGGTAAGTGCACTCACCGCTTGTTATAGTGAATACAAAACATACACTATGTTGCCAAAAGTAGTTAGTAGAGATACGCGGTTTGCGGACACAACCGCGGAGTCCGCGGATTATCCGCGGGTCGGGCGGTTGAAATAAAAAAAAAATTAGATTTTATCCGCGGGTCGGGTCGGGCGGTTGAAATAAAAAAAAATTAGATTTTAAATAGATTCAGGCGGGTGGCAGTTAAACCAATTGGGAAATATATATACATAGTTAAATGTTGTTACCCACATACGAAAAACGAGCAGGCACCTGCAGCATATGCCACAACAGAAGAAGAAAAAAAAAAGAGATGGACACTTTTACGGAGCGGAGAAGGGACGCCTCGCCGGGGTCCGGGACCGAGGCCCCTTCCCCCGAGAGGGCCCCACCGGGAGCCGTAGCTGAGGCGATCCGCGAGAAGGGCCCGACGCACGTCCAGGGTCACCACCGCGCCCACCGCACCGACACCCTGCCGCGGCCGGCGTCACGCGCAGCAGGTAAGCAGCTTACCTGCCCGCCACCCCCGTTGCCGGGGGCGCGTAACAGGGGTCACTCCGCGCGCAGTGCGCTCACGAAAGGGGTGGGGCTCACCCTGGTGAGCCGAGTGGGCCACTTTTGGTAAGCAGAACTGGCGCTGCGGGATGAACCGAACGCCGGGTTAAGGCGCCCGATGCCGACGTTCATCAGACCCCAGAAAAGGTGTTGGTTGATATAGACAGCAGGACGGTGGCCATGGAAGTCGGAACCCGCTAAGGAGTGTGTAACAACCCACCTGCCGAATCAACTAGCCCTGAAAATGGGTGGCGCTGGAGCGTCGGGCCCATACCCGGCCGTCGCCGGCAGCGAGAGCCGCGGGGGCTAGGCCGCGACGAGTAGGATGGCCGCCGCGGTGCGCGCTGAAGCCTCGGGCGCGAGCCCGGGTGGAGCCACCGCGGGTGCGAGGGACATCGCACCTCCACGCGCTTGGAGGTGCGCTCAGCGCGGCTCCCAGATGATTGCGCACTGGTGTGCGTCTGGGTCGTGACAGCGTGGCACGCATTGAATGTCTCTGCTGCATTGCATCAGTCTACTTTCTTTAACAAGCAAAAGCTTTATAACCTCACTAATGCCTTGCATCGTCTATATTAGATATATAACAACGGGCGGGTGCGGTTTTGATTAAATGTTAGTTCGGGTGGATGCGGATGGTTGACGACTTTTGTGATGCGGTTGCGGATGAAATAATTGCCTATCCGCGCATCTCTAGTAGTTAGGCATACATCACCAAGTCCAATGCAAAGCGTGGGATGCAGTGGTGTAAAGCACGTCGCCACTGGACTCTAGAGCAGTGGAGACGCCTTCTCTGGACTGATGAATCACGCTTTTCCATCTGGCAATCTGATGGACCAGTCTGGGTTTGGAGGTTGCCAGGAGAACGCTACTTTTCGGACTGCGTTGTGTCAGGTGTAAAATTTGGTGGAGGAATTATGGTGTGGGGTTGTTTTTCAGGAGTTGGGCTTGGCCCCTTAGTTCCAGTGAAAGGAACTTTGAATGCTCCAGGATACCAAAACATTTTGGACAATTCCATGCTCCCAACCTTGTGGGAACAGTTTGGAGCGGGCCCCTTCCTCTTCCAACATGACTGTGCACCAGTGCACAAAGCAAGGTCCATAAAGACATGGATGACAGAGTCTGGTGTGGATGAACTTGACTGGCCTGCACAGAGTCCTGACCTGAACCCGATAGAACACCTTTGGGCATACTTGCCAACCTTGAGACCTCCGATTTCGGGAGGTGGGGGGTGGGGGTGGGGGCGTGGTTGGGGGCGTGGTTAAGATATATATATATAAGAAATACTTGACTTTCAGTGAATTCTAGCTGTATATATATATATATATATTTTATTGCATATATATATATATTTTTTATTACATATACATATATATATATATATAAATATAATAAATTATTATTTATTTTTATATATATGTATATAAATAAATAAAAGAAATACTTGAATTTCAGTGTTCATTTATTTACACGTATACACACACATAACACTCATCTACTCATTGTTGAGTTAAGGGTTGAATTGTCCATCCGTGTTCTATTCTCTGTCACTTTTTCAGAACACACACATTATACAAATATACATTATAAAATCAATAAGAAAACGGGAGCTCTAATTTGGGAATCTGTATTAGGATCAGAAGTTCCTATATAAACATTGCGCACTCATGTCGCCTTTTTGTATTGATTACTGCAGCTGTGCACTGGATTCATTCACAAATACAAACTACAACTCACAAACACTTTAGAGTTAGGCTCCACCATCAGAATGTGTACTTAAACTTATAAAGATCACATGGATATTATTCAGTGGGTTGATTCACCAAAACTAACCTGTTATACAGGAGGAAAAAGCACACAGGACGTTTCAATTGTTCACAGACTGGTCGCGCTCATCAGAATGTCAAGACACTTCCGGTCTGCAGGTGATAGCATTCAATTGGGAAGAAACGCCCTACTGCCCCCTACTGACCAATGTGAATACTGATAAATGTGTAATGACAGCTCCAAAAACGAATTCAAACCACAAAATAAAATAAATAAATCAACACAAAAATGTGACACATTATGGGTGGGTCACATATGCATGTACAGTAGATGGCAGTATTGTCCCGTTTAAAAGTGTCACAACATTGCTGTTTACGGCAGACGAACTGCTTTACGGTAGACACTGTTGTTGTGTGTTGTCAACACGTCACTCAGGTCCGCATGGAGCTGGAGGGGGCGTGGCCTCCAGCTCCGCCTGAATTTCGGGAGATTTTCGGGAGAAAACTTGTCCCGGGAGGTTTTCGGGAGAGGCGCTGAATTTTGGGAGTCTCCCGGAAAATCCGGGAGGGTTGGCAAGTATGGCAGGTGGCCAAATACTTTTGGCAATATAGGTATTTGAAATACCCATTATTTTATTTTGTTAAACATCTTTAGAATGATCCAACATCAGTGAACTAACAAACATGATGTTGTACCATTGAACATAATTCCCCACAGATGCAGTAATCCTAATTGAGTCATATTCCCTCTCATGTTTGCATAAATAGCCTTATGTCCCAATACTCACATTCCCAACGAAGCTACCGCCTCTCTATTTTAGTCTCTGCAGTTCTTAACACGCTGTAAAAACACATGGGAAGAACCCGTAATTGCTCCGAGTACAGTAGTGGTACTTTGACATGGCAAGTTAAATGAGTCATAAAAGTTTATTCAGTTCTTTAACAGAGATCATAACTCAAAATAGTTGTATTTCACATCAATCAGTATCAAATCTGAGAGGAATTGAAATTACAGTTGTGGTCAAAAGTTTACATACACTTGTAAAGAACATAATGTCATGTCTGACCACAGGACTTTAGTCCAGAAAGGGCAACCGGTGCAATGGATCTAACATAATAGTGAGAGTCCAGTCCATAGTGGATCTAACATAATAGTGTGAGAGTCCAGTCCATAGTGGCTCTAACATAATAGTGAGAGTCCAGTCCATAGTGGATCTAACATAATAGTGTGAGAGTCCAGTCCATAGTGGATCTAACATAATAGTGTGAGAGTCCAGTCCATAGTGGATCTAACATAATATTGTGAGAGTCCAGTCCATAGTGGATCTAACATAATAGTGTGAGAGTCCAGTCCATAGTGGATCTAACATAATAGTGAGAGTCCAGTCCATAGTGGATCTAACATAATAGTGAGAGTCCAGTCCATTGTGGATCTAACATAATAGTGATAGTCCAGTCCATTGTGGATCTAACATAATAGTGATAGTCCAGTCCATAGTGGATCTAACATAATAGTGAGAGTCCAGTCCATAGTGGATCTAACATAATAGTGTGGGTGTCCAGTCAGAATCAGAATCAGAATCAGAATCAGCTTTATTGTCATTACGCAAGGTAACGAGATTGAGGCCATTCCATACAGTGCGATGTGTGCATGCTAGAAAAACAATGTGCAAATATATAACAATTTAAAAAATGTAGAAGTGCAATGAATATGGTGTGAAATGAATATATACATGAAAAAACAAAACAAAAACAGGGTGGTTGGTGGAATGGGTTATTGCACCGAAGAGAAGGCAGTTATGAGGGACAATGGGGCAGTCTGTTCAGGATGGTTATGGCCCTGGGGAAGAAGCTGTTCTTTAGCCTGTTTGTTTTGGTTTTAATGCACCTGTAGCGCTTCCCAGAGGGCAGCAGGTGGAACAGGTCAGAGCCAGGGTGGGTGCTGTCTTTGATGATGGCACTGGCTCTGTTGAGGCAGCGGGAGGTGTAGATGTCCGTCAGAGAGGGGAGAGGGCGGCCGATGATCTTCTGAGCTGTCTTGACCACTCTTTGCAGCCTCTCCCTGTCTGCTGCAGTGCAGCTGCCGTACCATACCGTAATACAGTAGGTCAGCAGGCTCTCGATGGACGAGCGGTAGAAGGTCAGCAGCAGGTCAGGCTTCAGGTTGTACTTCCCGAGGACTCTAAGGAAGTGTAGCCGCTGCTGAGCCTTCTTGATGATTGATGTGGTGTTGACTGTCCAGGAGAAGTCATTAGAGATGTGGACTCCAAGGTACCTGAAGGTGTGGACCCTCTCTACACGCTCGCCATTGATGTAGAGGGGGGCAGGGTCGGTGCTGCTCCTCCTGAAGTCGACGATGATCTCTCTGGTCTTGCTGGTGTTGAGAGCGAGGTTGTTCTCCGAAGACCAGGCCGTCAGCTTCAGGACCTCCTCTCTGTAGGCAGCCTCGTCACCCCTGGAGATGAGCCCGACCACTGTGGTATCGTCGGCAAACTTGACGGTAAGGTTGTCACTGTGGGCCGGACTGCAGTCATGGGTGTAAAGGCAGTAGAGGAGGGGGCTCAGCACACAGCCCTGTGGGGAGCCGATGCTCAGCGTGCGGGAGGATGAGAGGTGCGGGCCAAGTCTCACATTCTGGGGTCGGTCCGTTAGGAAGTCCCTTATCCAGGCGTTTGTGAGAGGGGGGAGGCCAAGAGTGTCCAGTTTATTGCAGAGTCTGTCCGGGATTATTGTATTGAAGGCAGAGCTATAGTCCACAGAGAGCATCCGGACGTAGCTCTGCTGCTGCTCCAGGTGGTTCAGAGCAGAGTGGAGAGCAACAGCGATGGCGTCCTCTGTGGACCTGTTCGCCCGGTATGCGAACTGGTGGGGGTCGAAGTCTGGAGGGATATGGTCCTTGATGTGCTGGAGAACAAGTCGCTCGAAGCACTTCATGATTACTGGAGTCCATAGTGGATCTAACATAATAGTGAGAGTCCAGTCCATAGTGGATCTAACATAATAGTGTGAGAGTCCAGTCCATAGTGGATCTAACATAATATTGTGAGAGTCCAGTCCATAGTGGATTTAACATAATAGTGAGAGTCCAGTCCATAGTGGAGCCAGGAGGAGATCATCTTGAGTGGAGACAGGTCAGCAGTGCAGAGACGTCATCAACTGATGCACAGATGAGTGGTCCACCCTGGGTCCCGCCTTTGGACAGCCAGCACCTCATCTGTGGTCACTAAATCTGTGCTGCAGAGCAGAAAAGAAAGGGCAGATCAACTGGTCTAAAAGGGGGGTGTATTTAAAGGCCAGAGTATACTCCAGATATTATTTGACGTGCTTGTGTGTTAGGTGCACTGGAGCTGAGGTACAAGTTGCACAGCAGCAGAGATGCAGAAGTGCTTGGAAGCAGTGTCAGGAACCTGGCAGACGGACGCCTGCACTCAGCGGCCATCAGGAGGCGAGCAGAGTACGTCTCCATCCAGGTAAACATGATCACTTAGGTTAGAGTAAACATGCCAAGTTAACTTAGATAGCTTTGTAAAGCTTTACTCATGTTACGCAACGAGGACATATTTGGAATGCTCTCTTTGTCTTTTGAAACAAAGAAGATCCAAAGATATAAGAGAGATCGTTTTTGCAGGTTGACGAGAATCCCAAAGAGAGCTTCATCTTGACATCTGATGAGGACTTGGACAGCATCAAAGTGATTCTAGTGGGTGGAGCACACGGTGAGTGAGGACCATTAGTGATGTGGGATGACCTTCAGCAACAGGCGAGGTTTGTGTCAACTTAAATGGATGAGCTCTAATTACCGTTAATACAGCTTGCTCATTAAGATGTTAACGAGTAATTAACTTCGAAAATGTTTTTTATCAAATACTTATTAGTCCCACGTACAGGCGCCATCAAAAGTTTACATACACTTGTAAAGAACATCATGTCATGGCTGTCTTGAGTTTCCAATCATTTCTACAACTCTTATTTTTTTGTGATGTAGTGATTGGAGCACATACTTGTTGCTCACAAAAAACATTCATGAAGTTTGCTTCTTTTATGAGCTCAATTTTTGTTTCATCTTACCACAGAACTTTCCTCTAGAAGGTCTTATCTTTGTCCATGTGATGTCAGATGAAACAAAAATGTACAATACCCAGCAATATGTTTGGAGGAGAAATGGTGAGGCCTTTAATCCCAGCAACACCACTCCTACCGTCAAGCATGGTGGTGGTAGTATTATGCTCTGGGCCTGTTTTGCTGCCAATGGAACTGCTGCTTTACAGAGAGTAAATGGGACAATGAAAAAGGAGGATAAGCTCCAAATTCTTCAGGACAAGCTAAAATCATCAGCCCGGAGGTTGGGTCTTGGGCGCAGTTGGGTGTTCCAACAGGACAATGACCCCAAACACACCTCAAAAGTGGTAAAGGAATGGCTAAATCAGGCTAGAATGAAGGTTTTAGAATGGCCTTCCCAAAGTCCTGACTTAAACGTGTGGACAATGCTGAAGAAACAAGTCCATGTCAGAAAACCAACACATTTTCATCCGGCAGATCATTAAAACAACGTTCTTGCATGTCAAAACAAACAAACAAAACAATCGCTGGCTTCCTCGCTGATAAAACATGGTAGCCCAATATGACACAATATGACAATACCAAAACAAAACAAAGACACAATATGACAATACCAAAATAAAAAGACACAATATAACAATACCAAAACAAAAGGAAGACACAATATGACAATACCAAAACAAAAGGAAGACACAATATGACAATACCAAAACAAAAGGAAGACACAATATGACAATACCAAAACAAAAAGACACAATATGACAACACCAAAACAGAAAGACACAATATGACAATACCAAAACAAAAGATAGACACAATATGACAATACCAAAACAAAAGGAAGACACAATATGACAATACCAAAACAAAAGGAAGACACTATATGACAATACCAAAACAAAAGGAAGACACTATATGACAATACCAAAACAAAAGGAAGAGACAATATGACAATAACAAAACAAAAGGAAGAGTCAATATGACAATACCAAAACAAAAGGAAGAGACAATATGACAATACCAAAGCAAAAGGAAGAGACAATATGACAATACCAAAACAAAAGGAAGACACAATATGACAGTACCAAAACAAAAGGAAGAGACAATATGACAATACCAAAACAAAAGGAAGACACAATATGGCAATACCAAAACAAAATGAAGACACAATATGACAGTACCAAAACAAAAGGAAGACACAATATGACAATACCAAAACAAAAGGAAGACACAATATGACAATACCAAAATAAAAAGACACAATATAACAATACCAAAACAAAAAGACACAATATGACAATACTAAAACAAAAGGAAGACACAATTTGACAATACCAAAACAAAAGGAAGAGACAATATGACCATACCAAAACAAAAGGAAGAGACAATATGACAGTACCAAAACAAAAGATAGACACAATATGACAATACCAAAACAAAAGGAAGACACTATTTGACAATACCAAAACAAAAAGACACTATATGACAATACCAAAACAAAAGGAAGACACAATATGACAATACCAAAACAAAAGGAAGACACTATATGACAATACCAAAACAAAAGGAAGAGACAATATGACAATAACAAAACAAAAGGAAGAGTCAATATGACAATACCAAAACAAAAGGAAGAGACAATATGACAATACCAAAACAAAAGGAAGACACAATATGACAGTACCAAAACAAAAGGAAGAGACAATATGACAATACCAAAACAAAAGGAAGACACAATATGGCAATACCAAAACAAAATGAAGACACAATATGACAGTACCAAAACAAAAGGAAGACACAATATGACAATACCAAAATAAAAGGAAGACACAATATGACAATACCAAAATAAAAAGACACAATATAACAATACCAAAACAAAAAGACACAATATGACAATACTAAAACAAAAGGAAGACACAATTTGACAATACCAAAACAAAAGGAAGAGACAATATGACCATACCAAAACAAAAGGAAGAGACAATATGACAGTACCAAAACAAAAGATAGACACAATATGACAATACCAAAACAAAAGGAAGACACTATATGACAATACCAAAACAAAAAGACACTATATGACAATACCAAAACAAAAGGAAGACACAATATGACAATACCAAAACAAAAGTAAGAGACAATATGACAATACCAAAGCAAAAGGAAGAGACAATATGACAATACCAAAACAAAAGAAAGACACAATATGACAATACCAAAACAAAAGGAAGAGACAATATGACAATACCAAAACAAAAGGAAGAGACAATGTGACAATACCAAAACAAAAGGAAGAGACAATATGGCAATACCAAAACAAAAGGAAGAGACAATATGACAATACCAAAACAAAAATAAGACACAATATAACAATACCAAAAAAAAGGAAGACACAATATGACAATACCAAAACAAAAAAACACAATATGACAATACCAAAACAAAAAAACACAATATGACAATACCAAAACAAAAAGACACAATATGACAATACTAAAACAAAAGGAAGACACAATTTGACAATACCAAAACAAAAGGAAGAGACAATATGACCATACCAAAACAAAAGGAAGAGACAATATGACAGTACCAAAACAAAAGATAGACACAATATGACAATACCAAAACAAAAGGAAGACACTATATGACAATACCAAAACAAAAGGAAGAGACAATATGACAATACCAAAACAAAAGGAAGAGACAATATGACAATACCAAAACAAAAAGAGACAATATGACAATACCAAAACAAAAGGAAGAGACAATATGACAATAACAAAACAAAAAGAAGAGTCAATATGACAATACCAAAACAAAAGGAAGAGACAACACCAATCCTACCGTCAAGCATGGTGGTGGTAGTATTATGCTCTGGGCCTGTTTTGCTGCCAATGGAACTGCTGCTTTACAGAGAGTAAATGGGACAATGAAAAAGGAGGATTACCTCCAAATTCTTCAGGACAAGCTAAAATCATCAGCCCGGAGGTTGGGTCTTGGGCGCAGTTGGGTGTTCCAACAGGACAATGACCCCCAAACACACCTCAAAAGTGGTAAAGGAATGGCTAAATCAGGCTAGAATGAAGGTTTTAGAATGGCCTTCCCAAAGTCCTGACTTAAACGTGTGGACAATGCTGAAGAAACTAGTCCATGTCAGAAAACCAACACATTTTCATCCGGCAGATCATTAAAACAACGTTCTTGCATGTCAAAACAAACAAACAAAACAATCGCTGGCTTCCTCGCTGATAAAACATGGTAGCCCAATATGACACAATATGACAATACCAAAACAAAACAAAGACACAATATGGCAATAACAAAACAAAACAAAGACACAAGTGAAGCATGTTTAGCTATTCCTTGTCCCGCAGTGATAATGATACCTTATTAGTTGCCAGGGAGGGCAGGATTAGTGATTTAGAAGTCGCTAAAACACTGCGGATGGACGTTAGCCGCTAGCTAGCTAGCCATGTCTTAAAGCACCTCTTCCTAAGTGTGTTTTAGTGTTATAACTTCACCTTTATCTTTACTTTTTAAGCCAAAATGTGTCCGTTCTCCCTTTTCTGTCCACACAATGTGTCTGCTTGTAAGTACTCGGTGATTGTGCGCCGCCGAACATGCTCCTCTGCTCGTAAAACCCCGCCCTGTTTCCCAGCAGACTCTCCACATAAGGGAAAATGGGAGGGCATGACTTGTAAAAACGGATACAATTTCTTATGATACATTACATGTTTTTTTGTCCAACAGGACACTTGTGTACCACTCAGTGTTTTGATACATCTTTGGAACTATTTTTTTTATTTTATTATTTGTTTTTATTGTTATTCTCAGGTTCAAACACTGATGACATCTATTACAAACCCCGTTTCCATATGAGTTGGGAAATTGTGTTAGATGTAAATATAAACGGAATACAATGATTTGCAAATCATTTTCAACCCATATTCAGTTGAATATGCTACAAAGACAACATATTTGATGTTCAAACTCATAAACATTTTTTTTTTTTTTGCAAATTATCATTAACTTTAGAATTTGATGCCAGCAACACGTGACAAAGAAGTTGGGAAAGATGGCAATAAATACTGATAAAGTTGAGGAATGCTCATCAAACACTTATTTGGAACATCCCACAGGTGTGCAGGCTAATTGGGAACAGGTGGGTGCCATGATTGGGTATAAAAGCAGCTTCCATGAAATGCTCAGTCATTCACAAACAAGGATGGGGCGAGGGTCACCACTTTGTCAACAAATGCGTGAGCAAATTGTTGAACAGTTTAAGAAAAACCTTTCTCAACCATATGCAAGGAATTTAGGGATTTCACCATCTACGGTCCGTAATATCATCAAAGGGTTCAGAGAATCTGGAGAAATCACTGCACGTAAGCAGCTAAGCCCGTGACCTTCCATCCCTCAGGCTGTACTGCATCAACAAGCGACATCAGTGTGTAAAGGATATCACCACATGGGCTCAGGAACACTTCAGAAACCCACTGTCAGTAACTACAGTTGGTCGCTACATCTGTAAGTGCAAGTTAAAACTCTCCTATGCAAGGCGAAAACCGTTTTATCAACAACACCCAGAAACGCCGTCGGCTTCGCTGGGCCTGAGCTCATCTAAGACGGACTGATACAAAGTGGAAAAGTGTTCTGTGGTCTGACGAGTCCGCATTTCAAATTGTTTTTGGAAACTGTGGACGTCGTGTCCTCCGGACCAAAGGGGAAAAGAACCATCCGGATTGTTATAGGCGCAAAGTGTAAAAGGCAGCATGTGTGATGGTATGGGGGTGTATTAGTGCCCAAGACATGGGTAACTTACACATCTGTGAAGGCGCCATTAATGCTGAAAGGTACATACAGGTTTTGGAGCAACATATGTTGCCATCCAAGCAACGTTACCATGGACGCCCCTGCTTATTTCAGCAAGACAATGCCAAGCCACGTGTTACATCAACGTGGCTTCATAGTAAAAGAGTGCGGGTACTATACTGGCCTGCCTGTAGTCCAGACCTAAAAATGTGTGGTGCATTATGAAGCCTAAAATACCACAACGGAGACCCCCGGACTGTTGAACAACTTAAGCTGTACATCAAGCAAGAATGGGAAAGAATTCCACCTGAGAAGCTTCAAAAATGTGTCTCCTCAGTTCCCAAACGTTTACTGAGTGTTGTTAAAAGGAAAGGCCATGTAACGCAGTGGTGAACATGCCCTTTCCCAACTACTTTGGCACGTGTTGCAGGCATGAAATTCTAAGTTAATTATTATTTGCAAAAAAAAATAAAGTCAAATATGTTGTCTTTGTAGTGCAATCAATTGAATATGGGTTGAAAAGGATTTGCAAATCATTGTATTCCGTTTATATTTACATCTAACACAATTTCCCAACTCATATGGAAACGGGGGTTTGTAAACAAGACACGAGGCAAAGAAAAACAGAGACAGAATTCAATTTAGACTCAATTGAGGAGACACGCCTGGACAGTATCTCAGCACGCTCTGCCAAAAGATTCCATGCCTCCTTCTTTTATTTTTGGACCCTCCCCGACCACATGGCCACCTTTGTTTCCAAAGGACAAAGGTCGCAAAAAGTTCACAGAAAAGGTTGTAAACAATTCACAGGAAAGGTCAGTTCAAAAAGAGTTCGTAAAATAGTTCAAAAAGAGGTCGTCTGGAAATTGGGCAGATCCTGTCATCTCTCCGCTTTGAAGTCCTTGGGCCAGAACAAAATCCTTCTGTTGATTACCATACATGAAAGAACACAGGAACACCATCTTGTCTCCCCCCTACACAGTGGAGTTTTACGAGCCTTACTCTTGGTAGGTTTCAAAGACAGCTTTTGTCTTCTCACCTGACAGAACTCCATACCTGCCAACTACTCCGGTTTTCCCGTAATTAGTACGGTTTTCATCAACCTATTCCGGGTTACGGTTGCAGTGATAAAAAATACGGTTTTTCATTAATTAAAAAATGCGCAAGGCTATTTATAGCACCGCTGCCAAGCACGAGGCACCAGTTGCCCATTGTTTCCAAACGAGCGAACGATCATGGAATCAGCCGGAGAAAAATCGCAAACGAGTCTTAAACCGAAAAGAAAACTGCAGTCATTCCGTGAAGAATATTCAAAAGCCTATCCGGGAATAATGATCCGTTCCAAAAAAGGGTGAAAACTACGCGAATTGCACCTTGTGCAGACAAGATTTTTCGATCGGACACGGAGGAATTAGCGATGTAAAAGACCACGTTGGGACAAAAGAACACAAGTCTAATGCCGTTGCTAGCGATACAAGTGGACAACTTTCAACGTTTTTCGGATTTTAGCCACAAAAAGGTAATGACACCAATGTTATCTATTGGAATTGTTTAGTACTGTTATACTGTTAAAAGTGTTTATACTATTTATGCTTTCAAGTCCAAGTTGAAGAAATCTTGTTAAATGTTGACAGCATAACTACCAAAATACAGAAGTATGTCCTTAATATTTTTGCAGTGCTATTTCTGTTGAAAAGTTAAAATGATTACATTAGAGATGTGATGTGCCACTTTTCAAGCGTCTGATGGCTTCAATTAATTGTCATTCATTTTTCATATTTTGAATTCTTTTGAAAGGCTTACAAAAAAACTACATTTGAATTGTAATTCCATGCTATTGACAGGACTATTAATTTGAATGAAGTTAGCTTACCATGTTTACAGTATGATAATTGTGATAGAAATGTGAATTTTAGGCACAGAATATTTTTTACAATTGAACAAGGCAGTAGATTATACAAGCTTGGACAGAAAGTTAATAATGACACCAATTTTTTTTTTTAATGGAATTGTTTAGTACTGTTTTACCATTTGTTTACTGTAAAAAGTGTTTATACTTTCAATTAACAAATTGAAGTCTTGTGAAAGGTTGACAGGATAACTGGCATTAACTGTCAAAATAATTTCAAACTATTGAAGTTAGCTTACAGAATAAACATGTCAATCAACCCATATGATTTTTGCTGTAATATTTTTGTTTTGAAAAGTCACTGTGACTGATAGAAAAGTGATGGTTTTAGCAACATTTTAACCTGTCTGAATGCAATCAATCATTTTGCGTCGGGGGGCGAAGCCCTGAACCCTCCACCAGGACTTTGTCCTGGACCTACCGGGGCCTGCAGCCCTTGGACCCTGGCTACTAGGTTTTTCTGATTTCAAAAGTTGGCAGGTATGGAAGTGGTTCGGGCATCTGGTCAGGATGCCACCCAAACGCCTCCCTAGGTAGATGTTTAGGGCACGTCCGACCGGTAGGAGGCCAAGGGGAAGACCCAGGACACGTTGGGAAGACTATGTCTCCCGGCTGGCCTGGGAACGCCTCGGGGTCCCACAGGAAGAGCTGGACGAAGTGGCTGGGGAGAGGGAAGTCTGGGCTTCTCTGCTTAAGCGGAAGAAGATGGATGGATGGATGGACGGACGACATAAACACACACAAAAGTACCAACAAATAGCACCAAATACTGATTCCCAGGTACCAAGAAGTGTTTGGCTTTCTTTCTTTTCTCCCTTCTGTTCAGTTCTTCAGTCAAAATGACAAAAACGTCAAACGATGCCCTTTTATCGTTTCAAATGCTAATTTGGACAATAATGGGCCGTGACAGCGTGGCACGCATTGAATGTCTCTGCTGCATTGGAGGAGCTCAAAGTAAAGTTACTGCTCCTCCACATGGAGAGGAGTCAGATGAGGTGGTTCGGGCATCTGGTCAGGATGCCACCCAAACGAGTGGACCCTGGCTACTAGGTTTTTCTGATTTCAAAAGTTGGCAGGTATGGAACTCAATGTAACACAAAGTTTTTTTGTGATAACTTACAAACAATTATTCCAACAGTTATCATTATTTTATTTTTTTTTGTTCGGCTATTTCTCTGATGTGTCCTTCCTTTCCAGTGACAAAAAAGTGAATGTTTTGCACGTTCAGATTTGCTTTTCTGCCCGCTGTTGCATTCAAGGGTGCAAAGAAAGAGGGTTTCTTCTGTGCTTCTGTGAAGCTTTTTGACATTCAAATGGACACAAAGAGCACTTAGCTTTCGCAATGACATAAAAAAAAAAAAACCAATACATCACTGTAGCCACCCCATTGACATAATGCATTTAAACATCCATCATGACGGCATTAAAAGCATTTGTATGACACAAGGGTGAGTTTAGCAATGTAAATGGCTTTTTCTCCATTGCAAAAATGACACTGCATATATCTGACATTTTATCTGTTATCTTAGTGTAGAGCTTCAGTGTCTTTATCCTCCACGTCTGCCTACCAGGGGGCGTCAATCTGCCATTGCGATAATAACTTTGGGAAAAGGTCCCTCACTTTGTATGGTAATGAGGAGTGATTGAAAAGAGCAAATTACTCTGAAGATTGGAGTCAGCACCCTGCTTTTCAACATAACGACCTGTAGGCCTTTTTGCCCATGTGGGGGGTCGGACTGAGTCGCGACGCCGGAATCAGAATCAGAGTAGTTTTTACTGCCGTTGTTTGAGAGCCGACTGCTAACATTAGCATGCTAACAGTCAACACGTATTACATATCAAGTTACATGACTCTGGGGTGAACTGTTTCTAAATTAGCTCAAAAAGTTAACATGCTAACGTTAGCATGCTAACAGTTAACAAGTGTCACATGCCAAGTCATATGACTCTGAGGTAAACGGTTTCTAAATTAGCTCAAAAATTTAGCATGCTAACGTTAGCATGCTAGTGTTAACATGCTAACAGTTAACAAATGTCACATGCCAAGTCATATGACTCTGAGGTAAACAGTTTCTAAATTAGCTCAAAAAGTTAGCATGCTAACACTAGCACGCTAAAATGCTAACAGTTAACAAGTGTCACATGCCAAGTTAAATGACTCTGAGGTAAACAGTTTCTAAATTAGCTTAAAAAATTAGCATGCTAACACTAGCACGCTAAAATGCTAACAGTTAACAAGGATCACATGCCAAGTTATATGACTCTAGGGTATATGGTTTCTAAATTAGCTCAAAAAGTTAGCATGCTAACTTTACCATTCTATCAGTCAACAAGTGTCATGGATCAAGTTATATGAGTCTGGGGTAAACAGTTTCTAAATAAGCTTAAAAAATTAGCATGCTAACACTAGCACGCTAGAATGCTAACAGTTAACAAGTGTCACATGCCAAGGTATATGACTGGGGTAAACAATTTGTAAATTAGCTCAAAAAGTTGGCATGCTAACATTAGCATGCTAACAGTCAACAAGTGTCACATATCAAGTTACATGACTCTGGGGTGAACTGTTCCTAAATTAGCTCAAAAAGTTAGCATGCTAACGTTAGCATGCTAGTGTTAACATGCTAACAGTTAACAAGTGTCAGATGCCAAGTCCTATGACTCTGAGGTAAACGGTTTCTAAATTAGCTCAAAAAGTTAGCATGCTAACGTGTATTAGTGCCCAAGACATGGGTAACTTACACATCTGTGAAGGCGCCATTAATGCTGAAAGGTACATACAGCTTTTGGAACAACATATGCTGCCATCTAAGCGCCGTCTTTTTCATGGACGCCCCTGCTTATTTCAGCAAGACAATGCCAAGCCACGTGTTACATCAATGTGGCTTCATAGTAAAAGAGTGCGGGTACTAGACTGGCCTGCCTGTAGTCCAGACCTGTCTCCCATTGAAAATGTGTGGCGCATTATGAAGCCTAAAATAGCACAACGGAGACCCCCGGACTGTTGAACAACTTAAGCTGTACATCAAGCAAGAATAGGAAAGAATTTACATCTAACACAATTTCCCAACTCATATGGAAACGGGGTTTGTACGTTGCAAAAACACAGCTAGGTATAACTGGTATTGCATTGACCCGTCTTCAGTCTGTCTGGGTGTGTTTGTGTCTTCAGATGCTGACATGGCTGACACGGAGCTGTCAAGATTGGCCTCCCTTGGCTTCACCGGTTGTCTATCAGCGGTTGACTTCAACTCCATCAGTCCGCTGAAAGCAGCTCTTCTCCAGCCTGACAGCCGTGTGACCGTCACTGGTGTGCTGACACGGTCCAGCTGTGGCTCTCCCTTCCTTGCTGATCCGCAATCATCACAAACAACACATTCTTTACCAGGTACTCGAAACATTGTATTTGTATTTGATCTTGTTTGAATGAAATACCCATTTGCTAAAGCGGGAGTGTATCTGGTTGTTACAGTCGTGGTCAAAAGTTTACATACACGTGTAAACATACTTGCCAACCTTGAGACCTCCGATTTCGGGAGGTGGGGGGTGAAAGGGGCGTGGTTAAGAGGGGAGGAGGATATTTACAGCTAGAATTCACCAAGTCAAGTATTTCTTATATATATATATATATATATATATATATATATATATATAT
>NC_084561.2:43218823-43256323 GCF_033978685.3 Nerophis lumbriciformis | reverse complement strand
TGTTTAACACATAGTTAATATTGTTAATAAGTTAAAAGTGTTTAAAGATAATACAAGCATGTTTAACACATATAGTTAATATTGTTAATAAGTTAAAAGTGTTTAAAGATAATACAAGCATGTTTAACACATATAGATTCCTTTCTTTCATGAAGACAAGAATATAAGTTGGTGTATTACCTGATTCTGATGACTTGCATTGATAGGAATCAGACAGTAGTGCTGATAACGTCCGCATTTTCGAATGGAGGAGAAAAAAGTCCTCCTTTCTGTCCAATACCACATGGAAGTGGTTGGTTTTTGGCATCTTATTTTTCCAGCTTCCGTACTCCTTTGTAGACACTTTACAAGAAATACATTGTCGGCAAACTCCGTAGCTTGCTAGCTTGTGCACGCCAGCTTTCTGAGACTCTTATTTTGTTAGCGCAACTGTGCAACTGTGCAGTCGGTCTTTGGAGTTTTGACGACAGGTACGGCGCCAGAGTCTGTTGAAATAAAGTGTTTCTCGCCTTCCAGTCGGTAATTTTAATGAGCTGGCAGCAGCCAGCATCATCTCAGAAGACCCTCGGGTGCCGTGAATGTCAATCAAGTGACGAAAGTGACGTCATAGTGAAGATTTATGATCGCTCATTTTTAGGACTATTTTTTTAATGCCTGGCTGGTGATCGACTGACACACCCTCCGAGATCGACCGGTAGCTCGCGATCGACGTAATGAGCACCCCTGCCCTCGATGTTATTGTCACACATGCATGTACAGTAGATGGCAGTATTGTCCTGTTTAAGAGTGTCACAACATTGCTGCTTACGGCAGACAAACTGCTTTACGGTATACAAAAAAGTGACTGCTGTTGTTGTGTGTTGTTACCGCGCTGGGAGGACGTTAATGAAACTGCCTAACAATAAACCCACATAAGAAACCAAGAACTCGCCCTCCATCATTCTACAGTTATAACGTGATTGGGCAGGCACGCTGTTTATATTGTGGGAAAGCGGACGTGAAAACAGGTCAGGTCCGCATGGTTGCTGGTCACTCCCAAGCTCTTTTGATGACACATAAAGCTGAGTAGAAGAACCACCAGAGACAGAATAGGTATTTTGTCATTTTATTTCCAGAGCCTTTGGAAATAAACTTGAGACCAAATCCAGTACAGAAGTGCTCACTCGCACAGCTAAAAATGGTCTAATCCCAACATATGGAAAATTTCTCTTCTTTAACGTCTCTCTTGCCCCCACCCTCCTTGTCCCTCTTACTCCACAGCTGGGCAAAGGGAAAAAGATAAGAGAAATAATTTATTACTACTCCCCCTCTCTCTCAGCTCACTCCAGGTCCCTTTTGTGTATCATCTAAAGTCGGTTTTAGACGATCTCCCCCTTCACATTCTCAAAAGTTGGCACACAGTGCTTGTAGACAACCAAAAGATAACAAATAAAGAACACTAGCTGTTTTGTAATATGACTATGGTTTAAAAGAAGTAACACACAAATATGGATATATCTAATCATCTGCCTCCGTCAGTAGCCATCCACAAGCTTCTGCTTGAATTTTTGACCACTCCTCTTGACAAAATTGGTGCAGTTCAGCTAAATTTGTTGGTTTTCTGACATGGACTTGTTTCTTCAGCATTGTCCACACGTTTAAGTCAGGACTTTGGGAAGGCCATTTTTAAACCTTCATTCTAGCCTGATTTAGCTATTCCTTTATCACTTTTGAGGTGTGTTTGGGGTCATTGTCCTGTTGGAACACCCAACTGCGCCCAAGACCCAACCTCCGGGCTGATGATTTTAGATTGTCCTGAAGAATTTGGAGGTAATCCTCCTTTTTCATTGTCCCATTTACTCTCTGTAAAGCAGCAGTTCCATTGGCAGCAAAACAGGCCCAGAGCATAATACTACCACCACCATGCTTGACGGTAGGAATGTGGTTCCTGGGATTAAAGGCCTCACCTTTTATCCTCCAAACATATTGCTGGGTATTGTGGCTAAACATCTCCATTTTTGTTTTATCTGACCACATAACTTTCCTCGAGGGTCTTATATTTGTCCATGTGATGTCAGATGAAATGCAAATTGAGCTGTTAGGCCACAAGTATGTGCTCTAATCACTCTATCACAAAAAAATAAGAGTTGTAGAAATGATCGGAAACTCAAGACAGCCATGACTTTATGGTCTGTAAAAGTGTATGTAAAGTTTTGATCGTGACTGAGTGTATATATGTACAGGTAAAAGCCAGTAAATTAGAATATTTTGAAAAACTTGATTTATTTCAGTAATTGCATTCAAAAGGTGTAACTTGTACATTATATTTATTCATTGCACACAGACTGATGCATTCAAATGTTTATTTCATTTAATTTTGATGATTTGAAGTGGCAACAAATGAAAATCCAAAATTCCGTGTGCCACAAAATTAGAATATTACTTAAGGCTAATACAAAAAAGGGATTTTTAGAAATGTTGGCCAACTGAAAAGTATGAAAATGAAAAATATGAGCATGTACAATACTCAATACTTGGTTGGAGCTCCTTTTGCCTCAATTACTGCGTTAATGCGGCGTGGCATGGAGTCGATGAGTTTCTGGCACTGCTCAGGTGTTATGAGAGCCCAGGTTGCTCTGATAGTGGCCTTCAACTCTTCTGCGTTTTTGGGTCTGGCATTCTGCATCTTCCTTTTCACAATACCCCACAGATTTTCTATGGGGCTAAGGTCAGGGGAGTTGGCGGGCCAATTTAGAACAGAAATACCATGGTCCGTAAACCAGGCACGGGTAGATTTTGCGCTGTGTGCAGGCGCCAAGTCCTGTTGGAACTTGAAATCTCCATTTCCATAGAGCAGGTCAGCAGCAGGAAGCATGAAGTGCTCTAAAACTTGCTGGTAGACGGCTGCGTTGACCCTGGATCTCAGGAAACACAGTGGACCGACACCAGCTGGACTGCTGCTGAGTGGTCCAAAGTCATGTTTTCTGACGAAAGCAAATTTTGCATTTCCTTTGGAAATCGAGGTCCCAGAGTCTGGAGGAAGACAGGAGAGGCACAGGATCCACGTTGCCTGAAGTCTAGTGTAAAGTTTCCACCATCAGTGATGGTTTGGGGTGCCATGTCATCTGCTGGTGTCGGTCCACTCTGTTTCCTGAGATGCAGGGTCAACGCAGCCGTCTACCAGCAAGTTTTAGAGCACTTCATGCTTCCTGCTGCTGACCTGCTCTATGGAGATGGAGATTTCAAGTTCCAACAGGACTTGGCGCATGCACACAGCGCAAAATCTACCCGTGCCTGGTTTACGGACTATGGTATTTCTGTTCTAAATTGGCCCGTCAACTCCCCTGACCTTAGCCCCATAGAAAATCTGTGGGGTATTGTGAAAAGGAAGATGCAGAATGCCAGACCCAAAAACGCAGAAGAGTTGAAGGCCACTATCAGAGCAACCTGGGCTCTCATAACACCTGAGCAGTGCCAGAAACTCATCGACTCCATGCCACGCCGCATTAACGCAGTAATTGAGGCAAAAGGAGCTCCAAGCAAGTATTGAGTATTGTACATGCTCATATTTTTCATTTTCATACTTTTCAGTTGGCCAACATTTCTAAAAATCCCTTTTTTGTATTAGCCTTAAGTAATATTCTAATTTTGTGACACACGGAATTTTGGATTTTCATTTGTTGCCACTTCAAATCATCAAAATTAAATGAAATAAACATTTGAATGCATCAGTCTGTGTGCAATGAATAAATATAATGTACAAGTTACATCTTTTGAATGCAATTACTGAAATAAATCTAGTTTTTCAAAATATTCTAATTTACTGGCTTTTACCTGTATATATATATACATATTTTACACATATTCCAAGCAAAATGATGAGACGTTATCAATGGGAAAATGCAATTTTTGGACAATAAGATTTTCCTGAGCGGCGAGGAGACACAGTTCTTAAGAACTTATTGCTGAATGGGGCCCACTGTGAGCAGCCACACGTTGTCCTGCCACAACTCTCGCCTCTTCTCGCGCACTAAACAAAGCAAGCGTCCGTCGCAGGATCTCTCTGTAGACGAGCTGCTTGATCCTGCAAAATGCTCCTGGTGTCAAAGAATACCGGCGTCAACACTTCTGGGACCTTGTAAAGCTCCTATAAAGATTCCCATAAACCATCCAACATTTTACTATTTGCACGGCCAAGCAACTTTGCTCGTCTTTATTGGTCAAATCAATCAATTCTCTGACGCTCTCATTTGGTAGTTTGGTAGTTCAATCTACATTTTTCTTTTTTTTTTATGGAGTCGATATATTGATCGGAACCCAAAGTGATATTCTGACCACCTTTGAGTGTTCCATGTATGATGACGGGGGGGCTGACTGGACTGCCATTGCACATCTGTCTCTAATGACGAGACATGGAAAGTGTGGGCCTGATGTGTCGAAATGAAATCAAACAAAAAAAAAAAGAATTAAAGCTGCAAGCAGCATTGGTCGGGCCCGCGTATTTGGCAAGTGCTAGTCCTAAGTGTCCCAATACTTTTGTCCAGTTTTCGTCATAAGTGTCCCAATACTTTTGTCCAGTGTAGGTGTCCCAATACTTTTGTCCAGTGGTAGTCATAAGTGTCCCAATACTTTTGTCTACTTTTAGTCCGAATTGTCCCAATACTTTTGTCTAGTGTACCTACCTTGTCTGCATTGTGTGGGCACGCTGGTGCTGCCTGCTTTTAAGCAGCCATCTTGAAAAAACAGCAGCATCAGCGCAGAGTTTCTTTGAAAGGTCATAAAATCAAAACCGGAGCAGGTATCAAAACTCTTTCGCCAACTTTTAATCAGAAGGGTTCAATCTCTCTCCTGTGTTAGTTTGAAGCCGAAACAACAAACGCGCTCAGAGGAGATCATGTTTGAAGAAAGGTGACCGGTTTTTACAAAAAATTTGTTTTGAAGGGGGAATAGCAAACTTCCTGTTGATTTTTGCTGGGGGTTGTCAATTTATGAAATGTAGGTCTAAGTGGGGGCATGGCGTAGTGGGTAGAGCAACCGTGCCAGAAACCTGAGGGTTGCAGGTTCGCTCCCCGCCTCTTACCATCCAAAAAAATCGCTGCCGTTGTGTCCTTGGGCGTCACACTTCACCCTTTGCCCCCGGTGCCACTCACACCGGTGAATTGAATGAAGAATGATAGGTGGTGGTCGGAGGGGCCGTTGGCGCAAATTGCAGCCACGCTTCCGTCAGTCTACCCCAGGGCAGCTGTGGCTATGAAAGTAGCTTACCACCACCAGGTGTGAATGATTGATGGGTTCTACATGTAAAGCGACTTTGGGTACTTAGAAAAAGCGCTATATAAATCCCAGTTATTATTATTATTATTAAGTTAGACCTACATAGAGGTTTTTGTTTCATGTCTCTCCGACCTTCCCAGTGGGAGTTACAGGCAGTTTTGTCATTTTCTTTCTTCCGAGGAGCAGTTTTTTTCTGCGTTTTATTCAAAAATTGCGCTAGAGCGCAATTTTGAGATTTGGGGTTAGGTTTTTTTATAAGATCGCAATTTTTGACAGTCCTGATGTGTGCGTTCAGTTTGGTGAGTTTTGAAGCGTGTTAAGGGGGTCAAATTACAGCTCAAAGAGGCAAAAGTGACTGTTTTTAGTACTTTTTTGTCTTGAAGGGGGAATTGCCAACTTCCTGTTGATTTTAGCTGTACTATTATGAAATGTAGGTCTAAGTCAGACCTACATAGAGATTTTTGTTTCATGTCTCTCCGACCTTCCTAGTGGGAGTTACAGGCAGTCTAGTTTTTTTTTTTCCCTAGGGGGCGCTAGAGCGCAATTTTGAGTTTTGTGGTTCGGTTTTTTAAAAAAAAGGCAATTTTCGCAGGTCCTGATGTGGGGGTCAAATATGGTGAGTTTTGAAGCATGTTAAGTAGGTCAAATTACAGTTTAATGTGGCGGCGGAAGAATAAAGAATAAAGAATATTAAAGCTGCAAGCAGCATTGGTCGGGCCCGCATATTTGGCAGGTGCTAGTCCTAAGTGTCCCAATACTTTTGTTCAGTTTTCGTCATAAGTGTCCCAATACTTTTGTCTACTTTTAGTCCGAATTGTCCCAATACTTTTGTGTAGTGTACCTACCTTGTCTGCATTGTGTGGGCACGCTGGTGCTGCCTGCTTTTAAGCAGCCATCTTGAAAAAACAGCAGCATCAGCGCAGAGGTTCTTTGAAGGGTCATAAAATCAAAACCGGAGCAGGTATCAAAACTCTTTCGCCAACTTTTAATCAGAAGGGTTCAATCTCTCTCCTGTGTTAGTTTGAAGCCGAAACAACAAAACGCGCTCAGAGGAGATAATGTTTGAAGAAAGGTGACCGGTTTTTACAAAAATGTTGTTTTGAAGGGGGAATAGCAAACTTCCTGTTGATTTTTGCTGGGGGTTGTCAATTTATGAAATGTAGGTCTAAGTTAGACCTACATAGAGGTTTTTGTTTCATGTCTCTCCGACCTTCCCTAGTGGGAGTTACAGGCAGTTTTGTCATTTTTTTCTTCCGAGGAGCAGTTTTTTCTGCGTTTTATTCAAAAATTGCGCTAGAGCGCAATTTTGCGATTTGGGGTTAGGTTTTTTATAAGATCGCAATTTTTGATAGTCCTGATGTGCGCGTTCAGTTTGGTGAGTTTTGAAGCGCGTTAAGGGGGTCAAATTACAGCTCAAAGAGGCAAAAGTGACTGTTTTTAGTACTTTTTTGTCTTGAAGGGGGAATTGCCAACTTCCTGTTGATTTTAGCTGTACTATTATGAAATGTAGGTCTAAGTCAGACCTACATAGAGATTTTTGTTTCATGTCTCTCCGACCTTCCTAGTGGGAGTTACAGGCAGTCTAGTTTTTTGTTTTCCTAAGGGGCGCTAGAGCGCAATTTTGAGTTTTGTGGGTCGTTTTTTTTTTTTTTTAAAAAGGCAATTTTCGCAGGTCCTGATGTGTGGGTCAAATATGGTGAGTTTTGAAGCATGTTAAGTAGGTCAAATTACAGTTTAATGTGGCGGCGGAAGAATAAAGAATAAAGAATATTAAAGCTGCAAGCAGCATTGGTCGGGCCCGCATATTTGGCAGGTGCTAGTCCTAAGTGTCCCAATACTTTTGTTCAGTTTTCGTCATAAGTGTCCCAATACTTTTGTCTACTTTTAGTCCGAATTGTCCCAATACTTTTGTCTAGTGTACCTACCTTGTCTGCATTGTGTGGGCACGCTGGTGCTGCCTGCTTTTAAGCAGCCATCTTGAAAAAACAGCAGCATCAGCGCAGAGGTTCTTTGAAGGGTCATAAAATCAAAACCGGAGCAGGTATCAAAACTCTTTCGCCAACTTTTAATCAGAAGGGTTCAATCTCTCTCCTGTGTTAGTTTGAAGCCGAAACAACAAAACGCGCTCAGAGGAGATAATGTTTGAAGAAAGGTGACCGGTTTTTACAAAAATTTTGTTTTGAAGGGGGAATAGCAAACTTCCTGTTGATTTTTGCTGGGGGTTGTCAATTTGTGAAATGTAGGTCTAAGTGAGACCTACATAGAGGTTTTTGTTTCATGTCTCTCCGACCTTCCCAGTGGGAGTTACAGGCAGTTTTGTCATTTTATTCTTCCGAGGAGCAGTTTTTTCTGCGTTTTATTCAAAAATTGCGCTAGAGCGCAATTTTTAAGATTTGGGGTTAGGTTTTTTATAAGATCGCAATTTTTGACAGTCCTGATATGTGCGTTCAGTTTGGTGAGTTTTGAAGCGTGTTAAGGGGGTCAAATTAGAGCTCAAAGAGGCAAAAGTGACTGTTTTTAGTACTTTTTTGTCTTGAAGGGGGAATTGCCAACTTCCTGTTGATTTTAGCTGTACTATTATGAAATGTAGGTCTAAGTCAGACCTACATAGAGATGTTTGTTTCATGTCTCTCCGACCTTCCTAGTGGGAGTTACAGGCAGTCTAGTTTTTTTTATTCCCTAGGGGGCGCTAGAGCGCAATTTTGAGTTTTGTGGTTCGTTTTTTTTTTTTTTTTTAAAAGGCAATTTTCGCAGGTCCTGATGTGTGGGTCAAATATGGTGAGTTTTGAAGCATGTTAAGTAGGTCAAATTACAGTTTAATGTGGCGGCGGAAGAATAAAGAATAAAGAATATTAAAGCTGCAAGCAGCATTGGTCGGGCCCGCATATTTGGCAGGTGCTAGTCCTAAGTGTCCCAATACTTTTGTCCAGTTTTCGTCATAAGTGTCCCAATACTTTTGTCTACTTTTAGTCCGAAGTGTCCCAATACTTTTGTCTAGTGTACCTACCTTGTCTGCATTGTGTGGGCACGCTGGTGCAGCCTGCTTTTAAGCAGCCATCTTGAAAAAACAGCAGCATCAGCGCAGAGGTTCTTTGAAGGGTCATAAAATCAAAACCGGAGCAGGTATCAAAACTCTTTCGCCAACTTTTAATCAGAAGGGTTCAATCTCTCTCCTGTGTTAGTTTGAAGCCGAAACGACAAACGCGCTCAGAGGAGATAATGTTTGAAGAAAGGTGACCGGTTTTTACAAAAATTTTGTTTTGAAGGGGGAATAGCAAACTTCCTGTTGATTTTTGCTGGGGGTTGTCAATTTATGAAATGTAGGTCTAAGTTAGACCTACATAGAGGTTTTTGTTTCATGTCTCTCCGACCTTCCCAGTGGGAGTTACAGGCAGTTTTGTCATTTTTTTTCTTCCGAGGAGCAGTTTTTTCTGCGTTTTATTCAAAAATTGCGCTAGAGCGCAATTTTTAAGATTTGGGGTTAGGTTTTTTATAAGATCACAATTTTTGACAGTCCTGATGTGTGCGTTCAGTTTGGTGAGTTTTGAAGCGTGTTAAGGGGGTCAAATTACAGCTCAAAGAGGCAAAAGTTACTGTTTTTAGTACTTTTTTGTCTTGAAGGGGGAATTGCCAACTTCCTGTTGATTTTAGCTGTACTATTATGAAATGTAGGTCTAAGTCAGACCTACATAGAGATTTTTGTTTCATGTCTCTCCGACCTTCCTAGTGGGAGTTACAGGCAGTCTAGTTTTTTTTTTCCCTAGGGGGCGCTAGAGCGCAATTTTAAGTTTTGTGGTTCGTTTTTTTTTTTTTAAAAGGCAATTTTCGCAGGTCCTGATGTGTGGGTCAAATATGGTGAGTTTTGAAGCATGTTAAGTGGGTCAAATTACAGTTTAATGTGGCGGCGGAAGAATAAAGAATAAAGAATATTAAAGCTGCAAGCAGCATTGGTCGGGCCCGCATATTTGGCAGGTGCTAGTCCTAAGTGTCCCAATACTTTTGTTCAGTTTTCGTCATAAGTGTCCCAATACTTTTGTCTACTTTTAGTCCGAATTGTCCCAATACTTTTGTGTAGTGTACCTACCTTGTCTGCATTGTGTGGGCACGCTGGTGCTTCCTGCTTTTAAGCAGCCATCTTGAAAAAACAGCAGCATCAGCGCAGAGGTTCTTTGAAGGGTCATAAAATCAAAACCGGAGCAGGTATCAAAACTCTTTCGCCAACTTTTAATCAGAAGGGTTCAATCTCTCTCCTGTGTTAGTTTGAAGCCGAAACAACAAAACGCGCTCAGAGGAGATAATGTTTGAAGAAAGGTGACCGGTTTTTACAAAAATTTTGTTTTGAAGGGGGAATAGCAAACTTCCTGTTGATTTTTGCTGGGGGTTGTCAATTTATGGCATGTAGGTCTAAGTTAGACCTACATAGAGATTTTTGTTTCATGTCTCTCCGACCTTCCCAGTGGGAGTTACAGGCAGTTTTGTCATTTTTTTTCTTCCGAGGAGCGGTTTTTTCTGCGTTTTATTCAGCGCAATTTTTGAGATTTGGGGTTAGGTTTTTTATAAGATCGCAATTTTTGACAGTCCTGATGTGCGCGTTCAGTTTGGTGAGTTTTGAAGCGTGTTAAGGGGGTCAAATTACAGCTCAAAGAGGCAAAAGTGACTGTTTTTAGTACTTTTTTGTCTTGAAGGGGGAATTGCCAACTTCCTGTTGATTTTAGCTGTACTATTATGAAATGTAGGTCTAAGTCAGACCTACATAGAGGTTTTTGTTTCATGTCTCTCCGACCTTCCCAGTGGGAGTTACAGGCAGTTTTGTCATTTTTTTCTTCCGAGGAGCAGTTTTTTCTGCGTTTTATTCAAAACTTGCGCTAGAGTGCGATTTGGGCTTAGGTTTTTTTAAAAGATCGCAATTTTTGACAGTCCTGATGTGTGCGTTCAGTTTGGTGAGTTTTGAAGCGTGTTAAGGGGGTCAAATTACAGCTCAAAGAGGCAAAAGTGACTGTTTTTAGTACTTTTTTGTCTTGAAGGGGGAATTGCCAACTTCTTGTTGATTTTAGCTGTACTATTATGAAATGTAGGTCTAAGTCAGACCTACATAGAGATTTTTGTTTCATGTCTCTCCGACCTTCCTAGTGGGAGTTACAGGCAGTCTAGTTTTTTTTTTTCTTCCTAGGGGGCGCTAGAGCGCAATTTTGAGTTTTGTGGTTCGTTTTTTTTTTTTAAAAAGGCAATTTTCGCAGGTCCTGATGTGTGGGTCAAATATGGTGAGTTTTGAAGCATGTTAAGTAGGTCAAATTACAGTTTAATGTGGCGGCGGAAGAATAAAGAATAAAGAATAAAACCTTAGAAATTCAATAGGTCCTTATGTCCCATTGCATTGGGAGTCCTTATACAATGGGCCATGCGGGCCCTAAAAATGCAAGAAAACCAGCAAAAAAGTGTGAAGAAGAGTTGTAGAAATGATTGGAAAGTCAAGACAGCCATGACATGATGTTCTTTACAAGTGTATGTAAATGCCTGCTTTTAGCTTCATGTTTTTTTTTACATTGTTTCCAGAAACACCCGCCTCGCTGGATCCCAGTCAACCACTGGTCAACACCGTGGGGACTGACTCGGCTCTAATTGGAGGTATTGAACACAGATCACCACTTTTAGCCTCCTGAGAACTTGTTTGTGGCCTATTTGGTTTTGACAGTAGGTTTTCCTGTATGCAAGACTGTGTATTAGAGATGCGCGGATAGGCAAATATTTCATCCGCAACCGCATCAGAAAGTCGTCAACCATCCGCCATCCACCCGATGTAACGTTTGATCAGAACTGCACCCGCCCGCCATCCGCCCGCTCCCGCCCGTTCCATTCCGTTTTTAAGGCGATCTGTCATAACATTTTTAGCATTCAATCAGACTTTATTGTGAGGTTTTGTATTAGTTTTCCTAAAAATAGCCCCCAGACTAGAGATGCGCGGATAGGCAATTATTTCATCCGCAACCGCATCAGAAAGTCGTCAACCATCCGCCATCCACCCGATGTAACATTTGATCAGAACCGCACCCGCCCGTTGTTATATATCTAATATAGACGATGCAAGGCATTAGTGAGGTTATAAAGCTTTTGCCTGTTAAAGAAAGGAGACTGATCCAATGCAGTGCAGACATTCGCGTGCCACGTTGTCACGACCCAGACGCACACCAGTGCGCAATCATATGGGAGCCGCGCTGAGCGCACCTCCAAGCGCGTCTCGCTGCCGGCGACGGCCGCGTATGAGCCCGACGCTCCAGCGCCATCCATTTTCAGGGCTAGTTGATTCGGCAGGTGGGTTGTTACACACTCCTTAGCGGGTTCCGACTTCCATGGCCACCGTCCTGCTGTCTATATCAACCAGGGTGAGCCCCACCCCTTTCGTGAGCGCACTGCGCGCGGAGTGACCCCTGTTACGCGCCCCCGGCAATGGGGGTGGCGGGCAGGTAAGCTGCGCGGGCGGAGCGCGCGGAGTGACCCCTGTTACGAGCCCCCGGCCACGGGGGTGGCGGACGAGGCGGGGTGTCGGTGCGGTGGGCGCGGTGGTGACCCTGGACGTGCGTCGGGCCCTTCTCGCAGATCGCCTCAGCTACGGCTCCCGGTGGGGCCCTCTCGGGGGAAGGGGCCTCGGTCCCGGACCCCGGCGAGGCGTCCCTTCTCCGCTCCGTAAAAGTGTCCATCTCTTTTTTTTTTTTTTCTTCTGTTGTGGCATATGCTGCAGGTGCCTGCTCGTTTTTCGTATGTGGGTAACAACATTTAACTATGTATATATATTTCCCAATTGGTTTAACTGCCACCCGCCTGAATCTATTTAAAATCTAATTTTTTTTTATTTCAACCACCCGACCCGACGATAAAATCTAATTTTTTTTAATTTCATCCGCCCGATCCGTGCATAATCCGCGGACTCCGCGGTTGTGTCCGCAAACCGCGCATCTCTACCCCAGACACATTTTTTTCTCTAAATGTGGCCCCCGAGTCAAAATAATTGCCCAGGCCTGCTCTAACCACGAGGCCATGGAGCAGAACATATTATACAGGTAAAAGCCAGTAAATTAGAATATTTTGAAAAACTTGATTTATTTCAGTAATTGCATTCAAAAGGTGTAACTTGTACATTATATTTATTCATTGCACACAGACTGATGCATTCAAATGTTTATTTCATTTAATTTTGATGATTTGAAGTGGCAACAAATGAAAATCCAAAATTCCGTGTGTCACAAAATTAGAATATTACTTAAGGCTAATACAAAAAAGGGATTTTTAGAAATGTTGGCCAACTGAAAAATATGAAAATGAAAAATATGAGCATGTACAATACTCAATACTTGGTTGGAGCTCCTTTTGCCTCAATTACTGCGTTAATGCGGCGTGGCATGGAGTCGATGAGTTTCTGGCACTGCTCAGGTGTTATGACAGCCCAGGTTGCTCTGATAGTGGCCTTCAACTCTTCTGCGTTTTTGGGTCTGGCATTCTGCATCTTCCTTTTCACAATACCCCACAGATTTTCTATGGGGCTAAGGTCAGGGGAGTTGGCGGGCCAATTTAGAACAGAAATACCATGGTCCGTAAACCAGGCACGGGTAGATTTTGCGCTGTGTGCAGGCGCCAAGTCCTGTTGGAACTTGAAATCTCCATCTCCATAGAGCAGGTCAGCAGCAGGAAGCATGAAGTGCTCTAAAACTTGCTGGTAGACGGCTGCGTTGACCCTGGATCTCAGGAAACAGAGTGGACCGACACCAGCAGATGACATGGCACCCCAAACCATCACTGATGGTGGAAACTTTACACTAGACTTCAGGCAACGTGGATCCTGTGCCTCTCCTGTCTTCCTCCAGACTCTGGGACCTCGATTTCCAAAGGAAATGCAAAATTTGCATGGGTGGGTGATGGTTTGGGGTGCCATGTCATCTGCTGGTGTCGGTCCACTCTGTTTCCTGAGATCCAGGGTCAACGCAGCCGTCTACCAGCAAGTTTTAGAGCACTTCATGCTTCCTGCTGCTGACCTGCTCTATGGAGATGGAGATTTCAAGTTCCAACAGGACTTGGCGCCTGCACACAGCGCAAAATCTACCCGTGCCTGGTTTACGGACCCTGGTATTTCTGTTCTAAATTGTCCCGCCAACTCCCCTGACCTTAGCCCCATAGAAAATCTGTGGGGTATTGTGAAAAGGAAGATGCAGAATGCCAGACCCAAAAACGCAGAAGAGTTGAAGGCCACTATCAGAGCAACCTGGGCTGTCATAACACCTGAGCAGTGCCAGAAACTCATCGACTCCATGCCACGCCGCATTAACGCAGTAATTGAGGCAAAAGGAGCTCCAACCAAGTATTGAGTATTGTACATGCTCATATTTTTCATTTTCATACTTTTCAGTTGGCCAACATTTCTAAAAATCCCTTTTTTGTATTAGCCTTAAGTAATATTCTAATTTTGTGACACACGGAATTTTGGATTTTCATTTGTTGCCACTTCAAATCATCAAAATTAAATGAAATAAACATTTGAATGCATCAGTCTGTGTGCAATGAATAAATATAATGTACAAGTTACACCTTTTGAATGCAATTACTGAAATAAATCAAGTTTTTCAAAATATTCTAATTTACTGGCTTTTACCTGTAAATGATACTTTAATGCTCTAGCTGGCTACAAATCCTCACATTTACACCATGCTTGTGTTTTTAGGGGTGATCGCGTTGGTGGTTTTCGTCACGTTGTCAGTGTTGGCCGTCATCGCCAGAATCGCCTGCAGCCGACGTGAGACTTACCCACACCCGGACATGAAAGCAGCACAGCCTGACATCACCGATGCTCACCTAAGCGAAGAGACGGTATACCAGAGTGCAGCTCACCAAAAGGAGTTTTTCATATAGACACGGACCTCGTGACAAAAAGTGCTCCTCGACTCTACTGTTGTGGGCTCTAACGAGACATGTTGCAGCCGAGTGCTCGTTCATCTTGATCTGTAAATATTCTGTGCTTTGCACAAACGACGACGAGTAGGAAGAGATCAATTAGAGTGGAATGTCAAACTGTCGGAGTGGATCTTTATAAAATATAAATAATTGGAGCGGAGTGATCTTTATGATACACTTGTCAAACTGAATCATTAAAATGCTTATCTTAAAGGAGAAGTGCACTTTGGAATCTTGCCTATTGTTCACAATCATTATCAAAGACTTATTTTGTTATGCATTCTACAAACCCCGTTTCCATATGAGTTGGGAAATTGTGTTAGATGTAAATATAAACGGAATACAATGATTTTCAAATCCTTTTCAGAATCAGAATCAGCTTTATTGTCATTACGCAAGGTAACGAGATTGAGGCCATTCCATACAGTGCGATGTGTGCATGCTAGAAAAACAATGTGCAAATATATAAAAAATGTAGAAGTGCAATGAATATGGTGTGAAATTAATATATACATGAAAAAAAACAAAAACAGGGTGGTTGGTGGAATGGGTTATTGCACCGAAGAGAAGGCAGTTATGAGGGACAATGGGGCAGTCCGTTCAGGATGGTTATGGCCCTGGGGAAGAAGCTGTTCTTTAGCCTGTTTGTTTTGGTTTTAATGCACCTGTAGCGCTTCCCAGAGGGCAGCAGGTGGAACAGGTCAGAGCCAGGGTGGGTGCTGTCTTTGATGATGGCACTGGCTCTGTTGAGGCAGCGGGAGGTGTAGATGTCCGTCAGAGAGGGGAGAGGGCGGCCGATGATCTTCTGAGCCGTCTTGACCACTCTTTGCAGCCTCTCCCTGTCTGCTGCAGTGCAGCTGCCGTACCATACCGTAATACAGTAGGTCAGCGGGCTCTCGATGGACGAGCGATAGAAGGTCAGCAGCAGGTCAGGCTTCAGGTTGTACTTCCCGAGGACTCTAAGGAAGTGTAGCCGCTGCTGAGCCTTCTTGATGATTGATGTGGTGTTGACTGTCCAGGAGAAGTCATTAGAGATGTGGACTCCAAGGTACCTGAAGGTGTGGACCCTCTCTACACGCTCGCCGTTGATGTAGAGGGGGGCAGGGTCGGTGCTGCTCCTCCTGAAGTCGACGATGATCTCTCTGGTCTTGCTGGTGTTGAGAGCGAGGTTGTTCTCCGAAGACCAGGCCGTCAGCTTCAGGACCTCCTCTCTGTAGGCAGCCTCGTCACCCCTGGAGATGAGCCCGACCACTGTGGTATCGTCGGCGAACTTGACGGTAAGGTTGTCACTGTGGGCCGGACTGCAGTCATGGGTGTAAAGGCAGTAGAGGAGGGGGCTCAGCACACAGCCCTGTGGGGAGCCGATGCTCAGCGTGTGGGAGGATGAGAGGTGCGGGCCAAGTCTCACATTCTGGGGTCGGTCCGTTAGGAAGTCCCTTATCCAGGCGTTTGTGAGAGGGGGGAGGCCAAGAGTGTCCAGTTTATTGCAGAGTCTGTCCGGGATTATTGTATTGAAGGCAGAGCTATAGTCCACAGAGAGCATCCGGACGTAGCTCTGCTGCTGCTCCCGTATTTGTCATGTCTGTGTGATCAGGTTTTATTTTTGGACTTTTTGTGCACTTTTGTTTTGTTTTGTCACCATAGTTACCCATTAGTTTCACCTGTCATGTCACGCACCTGTTTTGAGTCACGCACCTGTTGTTAATCATGTCCATAGTATTTAAGTTCATTCATTTTCTGTTGTTCGTCCTGACGACCTCACAACACATTTTATGCTCTGTTCATGCCTGATACTTCTTTCCATGTCAATTCCACAAGCAACTATTTTTTGTCCAAGCCAAGTAAGTTTTTGTTCCATATTTATAGTCTTTTTGGTTTCATAGCTCCGCCATTGTGCGTGTTTTTTGTTTGTACTTTTTTGCTATAGTCTTTTGGTTTTGTAGTTTATTCTCCGCCACTGTGCGTGCTTTCATTTATTCTTTTTTTTGATAATAATAATAAATCATGTACCTTAATTCCCGTCTCGCCCGTGCCAACTTTCCGTTGCATCCTGGAAAAGCACACACCCCCGGACCAAGTCTTGACAGTATTCAATTGAATATGCTACAAAGACAACATATTTGATGTTCAAACTCATAAACATTTTTTTTTTGCAAATAATCATTAACTTTTGAATTTGATGCCAGCAACACGTGACAAAGAAGTTGGGAAAGGTGGCAATAAATACTGATAAAGTTGAGGAATGCTCATCAAACATTTATTTGGCACATCCCAAATTGGGAACAGGTGGGTGCCATGATTGGGTATAAAAGTAGATTCCACGAAATGCTCAGTCATTCACAAACAAGGATGGGGCGAGGGTCACCACTTTGTCAACAAATGCGTGAGCAAATTGTTGAACAGTTTAAGAAAAACCTTTCTCAACCAGCTATTGCAAGGAATTTAGGGATTTCACCATCTACGCTCCGTAATATCATCAAAGGGTTCAGAGAATCTGGAGAAATCACTGCACGTAAGCAGCTAAGCCCGTGACCTTCCATCCCTCAGGCTGTACTGCATCAACAAGCGACGTCAGTGTGTAAAGGATATCACCACATGGGCTCAGGAACACTTCAGAAACCCACTGTCAGTAACTACAGTTGGTCGCTACATCTGTAAGTGCAAGTTAAAACTCTCCTATGCAAGGCGAAAACCGTTTTATCAACAACACCCGGAAACGCCGTCGGCTTCGCTGGGCCTGAACTCATCTAAGATGGACTGATACAAAGTGAAAAAGTGTTCTGTGGTCTGACGAGTCCACATTTCAAATTGTTTTTGGAAATTGTGGACGTCGTGTCCTTCGGACCTAAGAGGAAAAGAACCATCCGGATTGTTATAGGCGCAAAGTGTAAAAGGCAGCATGTGTGATGGTATGGGGGTGTATTAGTGCCCAAGACATGGGTAACTTACACATCTGTGAAGGCGCCATTAATGCTGAAAGGTACATACAGGTTTTGGAGCAACATATGTTGCCATCCAAGCAACGTTACCATGGACGCCCCTGCTTATTTCAGCAAGACAATGCCAAGCCACGTGTTACAACAATGTGGCTTCATAGTAAAAGAGTGCGGGTACTAGACTGGCCTGCCTGTAGTCCAGACCTGTCTCCCATTGAAAATGTGAAGCCTAAAATAGCACAACGGAGACCCCCGGACTGTTGAACAACTTAAGCTGTACATCAAGCAAGAATGGGAAAGAATTCCACCTGAGAAGCTTCAAAAATGTGTCTCCTCAGTTCCCAAACGTTTACTGAGTGTTGTTAAAAGGAAAGGCCATGTAACACAGTGGTGAACATGCCCTTTCCCAACTACTTTGGCACGTGTTGCAGCCATGAAATTCTAAGTTAATTATTATTTGCAAAAAAAAAAAATAAAGTTTATGAGTTCGAACATCAAATATGTTGTCTTTGTAGCATATTCAACTGAATATGGGTTGAAAAGGATTTGCAAATCATTGTATTCCGTTTATATTTACATCCAACACAATTTCCCAACTCATATGGAAACGGGGTTTGTTCATGTTAAACTAACATGCTAAAGTCCGCTTTCATTAGAGCCTTTAGGAGCCGTTCAATTATGCCTATAGAGCCCCTAAAAAAAACACCCAAACACCTCCTTTAGGGTTTTATATACATGATGTACGTATACACACTATATTGCCAAAAGTATTTGGCCACCCATCCAAATTAGGTGTCCCTAATCACTTGTCCCGGTGTATCAAATCAAGCACTTAGGCATGGAGACTGTTTCTACAAACATTTGTGAAAGAATGGGCCGCTTTCAGTGATTTCCAGCGTGAAACTGTCATAGGATGCCACCTGTGCAACAAATCCAGTCGTGAAATTTCCTTGCTCCTAAATACTCCAAAGTCAACTTTATTATAAGAAAAGTGAAAAGTTTGGGAACAACAGCAACTCAGCCACCAAGTGGTAGGCCACGTAAACTGACAGAGAGGTCAGCGTAGTGCAAAGACTTTCTGCACAGTCGGTTGCTACAGAGCTCCAAACTTCATGTCACCTTCCAATTAGCCCACGTGCAGTACGCAGAGAGCTTCGCGGAATGGGTTTCCATGGCCGAGCAGCTGCATCTAAGCCATACATGCACCAAGTCCAATGCAAAGCGTGGGATGCAGTGGTGTAAAGCACGTCGCCACTGGACTCTAGAGCAGTGGAGACGCCTAGTCTGGACTGATGAATCACACTTTTCCATCCGGCAATCTGATGGACCAGTCTGGGTTTGGAGGTTGCCAGGAGAACGCTACATTTCGGACTGCATTGTGCCGAGTGTGAAATTTGGTGGGGGAGGAATTATGGTGTGGGGTTGTTTTTCAGGAGTTGGGCTTGGCCTCTTAGTTCCAGTGAAAGGAACTTTGAATGCTCCATTTACTGTGGAGAATGCATATATGTTTAAGAGTTATTTCTTTTTTCATAGTCATGTTTGGGGAATCTATTACTTTTCCATTGTATATTCTGTATACCAGTTTCTCTTTGTCTACATAGGTCTGTTTAGTGTTTTAGACATTGGAATGTGAAGAAGATCTTTGCCTTATCAGTGTTGGGGAAGGGAGAGGCATTCCTTTCCATTTGAATGTTAGAACAATTTGAGAAGCCGGTATGAATGTATTGGTCTGGGCTGTTCTCCTGAAGCTTCAGTAAAACTTGATAATATTCCTATTCTGTCTTGATGGTCCTTCTTACTCAGCATATATGTCATCGAAAGAACTTGGGATTGACCAGTGACTTTAATTCCCTGGGAGGAAAAGCTGGTTGGACGCAGCAATACCAAAACATTTTGGACAATTCCATGCTCCCAACCTTGCACATACTGTGCAAGGTCTGCTGTCATTAAGACGCCGATTGCTAGGATGTTCATTTAGATGAGAAATGTCTTATAATCCTACAAAAAATAAGGACGCTAGGAAGGGCTGGGCATGTCAAAGACGAGGACTTTCTCTTGGCGAGACCATGGAACCCAGTACAAAGCCCCGGCGCCCACATATTTGCACCAGCACGGTTAAGTAGTGTGACAATTAGGGTAGGCGGGGTTGAGGTGGGGGGAGGTAGGGGGTCGCGGGGGGGTGTATATTGTAGCGTCCCGGAAAAGTTAGTGCTGCAATGGATTCTGGGTATTTGTTCTGTTGTGCTTATGTTGTGTTACTGTGCGGATGTTCTCCCGAAATGTGTTTGTCATTCTTGTTTGGTGTGGGTTCACAGTGTGGCGCATATTTGTAACAGTGTTAAAGTTGTTTATACGGCCACCCTCAGTGTGACCTGTATGGCTGTTGACCAAGTATGCCTTGCATTCACTTGTGAGTGTGAAAAGCCCTAGATATTATGTGACTGGGCCGACACGCAAAGGCAGTGCCTTTAAGGTTTATTGGCGCTCTGTACTTCTCCCTACGTCCGTGTACACAGCAGCGTTTTAAAAAGTCATACATTTTACTTTTTGAAACCGATACCGATAATTTACGATATTACATTTTAAAGCATTTATCGGAAGCAGTGCCTGGGGAGTCTGTGGTGGGCTCTCCTATTTCTGGGGCTGAGGTTGCTGAGGTAGTTAAAAAGCTCCTCGGTGGCAAGGCCCCAGGGGTAGATGAGATCCGCCCGGAGTTCCTTAAGGCTCTGGATGCTGTGGGGCTGTCTTGGTTGACAAGACTCTGCAGCATCGCGTGGACATCGGGGGCGGTGCCTCTGGATTGGCAGACCGGGGTGGTGGTTCCTCTCTTTAAGAAGGGGAACCGGAGGGTGTGTTCTAACTATCGTGGGATCACACTCCTGGTAAGGTCTATTCAGGTGTACTGGAGAGGAGGCTACGCCGGATAGTCGAACCTCGGATTCAGGAGGAACAGTGTGGTTTTCGTCCTGGTCGTGGAACTGTGGACCAGCTCTATACTCTCGGCAGGGTCCTTGAGGGTGCATGGGAGTTTGCCCAACCAGTCTACATGTGTTTTGTGGACTTGGAGAAGGCATTCGACCGTGTCCCTCGGGAAGTCCTGTGGGGAGTGCTCAGAGAGTATGGGGTATCGGACTGTCTGATTGTGGCAGTCCGCTCCCTGTATGATCAGTGTCAGAGCTTGGTCCGCATTGCCGGCAGTAAGTCGGACACGTTTCCAGTGAGGGTTGGACTCCGCCAAGACTGCCCTTTGTCACCGATTCTGTTCATAACTTTTATGGACAGAATTTCTAGGCGCAGTCAAGGCGTTGAGGGGATCTGGTTTGGTGGCTGCAGGATTAGGTCTCTGCTTTTTGCAGATGATGTGGTCCTGATGGCTTCATCTGGCCAGGATCTTCAGCTCTCACTGGATCGGTTCGCAGCCGAGTGTGAAGCGACTGGGATGAGAATCAGCACCTCCAAGTCCGAGTCCATGGTTCTCGCCCGGAAAAGGGTGGAGTGCCATCTCCGGGTTGGGGAGGAGATCTTGCCCCAAGTGGAGGAGTTCAAGTACCTCGGAGTCTTGTTCACGAGTGAGGGAAGAGTGGATCGTGAGATTGACAGGCGGCGTCTTCAGTAATGCGGACGCTGTATCGATCCGTTGTGGTGAAGAAGGAGCTGTGCCGGAAGGCAAAGCTCTCGATTTACCGGTCGATCTACGTTCCCATCCTCACCTATGGTCATGAGCTTTGGGTTTTGACCGAAAGGACAAGATCACGGGTACAAGCGGCCGAAATGAGTTTCCTCCGCCGAGTGGCGGGGCTCTCCCTTAGAGATAGGGTGAGAAGCTCTGTCATCCGGGGGGAGCTCAAAGTAAAGCCGCTGCTCCTCCACATGGAGAGGAGCCAGATGAGGTGGTTCGGGCATCTGGTCAGGATGCCACCCGAACGCCTCCCTAGGAAGGTGTTTCGGGCACGTCCGACCGGTAGGAGGCCACGGGGAAGACCCAGGACACGTTGGGAAGACTATGTCTCCCGGCTGGCCTGGGAACGCCTCGGGATCCCCCGGGAGGAGCTGGACGAAGTGGCTGGGGAGAGGGAAGTCTGGGCTTCCCTGCTTAGGCTGCTGCCCCCGCGACCCGACCTCGGATAAGCGGAAGAAGATGGATGGATGGATGGATGGCATTTATCGGCAGTCCGATATTATCGGACATCCCTAATTTAAAGCAGTGTGGGTGGCACTGGGTGCAGGTGGGTAAAGTGTCTTGCCCAAGGCAAGTGACTAGGATGGCGGAAGCAGGGAATCGAACCTGGAACCCTCAAGTTGCTGGCACGGCCAACAATCGGCTTTTATGAGCGGAATAGTGGATCTCCCATTGGCGCCACTGTACGCATACTTTTAGTAAATAATAAACTGATAATAATATAATACAAATAATAAACTAATTTAGTAAATAATAAACTGTACGTTTATTTAATATTTAGAATGCATTAAAAAGACATTAATCCGTCGTCATGTAACAAAAAAAGTGCAGTTCCCCTTTAAGGCATCCATTATTGTTATTGTTTACAACACAAAAGTAAAAGAATGAAAGTTGGTTGACATCTACCTTATGATGCCAAACTCTAGCTCATCAAAGTGATTTTTACATGTTGACGTTTTTTGTATTGCTTTTTTTTGTTTGTTTCCATGACAACAATGTATTGTTTCAATGAAGTTCTTAATAAATTTGCTTGGAAAATGTAAACAAATCCCTTTTATTACACAATGTATACTCTTCTCTCTCAGATGATATTTAAAGTAAAGATACAATACATGGTTATTTTCCATTGTTACACACATGCAGGACTTGTATGAATTCCAGGGTGGTGCATGTCTTGCCAGAACACCGGCTGCGAACAAACACGTCGTCTATCCACAGTGTGAAGCCGCATCTAAAATACTCATCCTATCTACCATAACGGAAAATAAAATCACTTTTGTGGAGGGGGGCGTGGTCTGCGGGCCTGCCGCGAAGCGGGGTGTGTAAGGACCGGCCTCGAAGTCAGCGGCAGGTGAGTACATACCTGCCAACTACTCCGGTTTTCCCGTAATTCGTACGGTTTTCATCAACCTATTCCGGGTTACGGTTGCAGTGATAAAAAATACGTTTTTTCATTAATTAAAAAAAAAAAAAAAGGGTGAAAACTACGCGAATTGCACCTTGTGCAGACAAGATTTTTCGATCGGACACGGAGGAATTAGCGATGTAAAAGACCACGTTGGGACAAAAAAAACACAAGTCTAATGCCGTTGCTAGCGATACAAGTGGAAAACTTTCAACGTTTTTCGTCGCCCAAACAGATTCTTTGGATGTGATAAATGCCGAAGTTTTATTTACGGAGGCAATAATTGAGCATGGACTTCCAATCGCACTGGCTGGTCACATGGGACAGTTAAATGTTTGTAATGCAACCTTTAAAAATCATTACGCGGTGATCGCGGTCCCAAAAATAAACCTTTCTTGCATGATAATGTCCAGAAAAATTCGCTTTATATTACTATAGAGTCCTTTTAACGAATGAGTTTGATGGTTTATCACAAACCTTAAATGAAAGAAGTCCTTTGTTCTCCTGCACCATGCATGCGCTTTGGCCTTGCTTCGTGTTTGGTGCGCAATCCTGTCGGCTGTATTTCACAGCACGACATACTGTTAAAAGTGTTTATACTATTTATGCTTTCAAGTCCAAGTTGAAGAAATCTTGTTAAATGTTGACAGCATAACTACCAAAATACAGAAGTATGTCCTTAATATTTTTGCAGTGCTATTTCTGTTGAAAAGTTCAAATGATTACATTAGAGATGTGATGTGCCACTTTTCAAGTGTCTGATGGCTTCAATTAATTGTCATTAATTTTTCATATTTTGAATTATTTTGAAAGGCTTACAAAAAAAACTACATTTGAATTGTAATTCCATGCTATTGACAGGACTATTAATTTTAATGAAGTTAGCTTACCATGTTTACAGTATGATAATTGTGATAGAAATGTGAATTTTAGGCACAGAATATTTTTTACAATTGAACAAGGCAGTAGATTATACAAGCTTGGACAGAAAGTTAATAATGACACCAATTTGTTTTTTTAATGGAATTGTTTAGTACTGTTTTACCATTTGTTTACTGTAAAAAGTGTTTATACTTTCAATTAACAAATTGAAGTCTTGTGAAAGGTTGACAGGATAACTGGCATTAACTGTCAAAATAATTTCAAACTATTGAAGTTAGCTTACAGAATAAACATGTCAATCAACCCATATGATTTTTGCTGTAATATTTTTGTTTTGAAAAGTCACTGTGACTGATAGGAAAGTGATGGTTTTAGCAACATTTTAACCTGTCTGAATGCTAATAATCATTTTGCGTCGGGGGGCGAAGCCCTGAACCCTCCATCAGGACTTTGTCCTGGACCTACCCAGGGCCTGCGGCCCTTGGACCCTGGCTACTAGGTTTTTCTGATTTCAAAAGTTGGCAGGTATGTGAGTAGATTGCCCAGCTGGGGCTTGTTATCTAATCACCTGTCACCCTTATTAGCAGCAGCCGGAACGAGACACAGGGGGGGAAATGGAGTTAGAGAGAGAGAGAAAGACATGCTGGAGAGCACAACGGAGAGCAAGAGAGACTTAAGACTGAAAAGTCGAGTGCGGTTGCCGCAGAGTGGACTCAATAAAAACATTATTGTAACCAGAATACCGGGGCTCTCGTGCCAGTGTGTGGTGGCCAGGGGAACCCACGGCAGAGCACTTTCTTCCAGGTAACATTATCACTGGAGGACTAAAGGAAAATCAATTACACAAAGTTTGGTCATATTACGCCTATACTGGCTCACCTGCACTGGTTTCCTGTTTTACTACTTAGTTATAAAATACTACACGGTCTAGCTCCATCCCCTTTGCTTCTTCGTTGACTGAATTAACAAAGTTGACTTATATAGCCCTAAATCACGAGTGTCTCAAAGGGCTGCACAAGACACAACGACAACCTCGGCTCAGATCCCACATCAGGGCAAGGAAAAACTCAACCCAATGGGCTACGATGAGAAACCTTTCTGAGGCTTTTTCAATTCAAGCATACCCCTCTGCCTGATCTGTCATCACAGTGTAGAGGTTTCCCTCTCGCGGTGGGTTCTCCTGACGCCGACAGATCTTCGGGAGCCCGGTAGACTGTTTGAATCAAGTCTTTTATTTGACGTAAACCCCCAGGGGTGGCTTGCTTTCCAGCAATATATGTTTTTCCAGTCCGGCGTGTCTCTCTCTATGCGTCTGCTCACCAGCAACTCCAACTCCAACCACGTGTCTCTGCCCGGCTGCTGCTAATAAAGGCCGGCAGGTGATTAGATAACAAGCCCCATCTGGGCAATCTACTCACCTGCCGCTGGCTTCGAGGCCGGTCTTTACACACCGCGGGCCACGCCCCCCTCCACACACACACACATTTACAAAAGAAAGGTAGTGGCAAATTGTCGTTCGTTGAGTGAGACATTTTAATCAAACAGCTTTTTGGCCACCCACTGGTAAAATGCAGGAGGTGAGAACAACCCCGGGTTTTCTGGAAGTGAGGTCTGCATAGCCACGCTTGCTGGCGTCGACTTCCTGTCTTTTGGTTCGATTTTTTTAATCACAAACTTAAGGGTGTTGCATTAATTCAATGAATTCCAGAGCAAAAAGCGGGTGTTGAGCATACTTGCCAACCTTGAGACCTCCAATTTCGGGAGGTTGGGGGGTGGGGGGCGGGGAGGGGGCGTGTTTGGGGGAGGGGCGTGGTTAAGAGGGGAGGAGTATATTTACAGCTAGGATTCACCAAGTCAAGTATTTCATATATATATATATATATATATATATATATATATATATATACACACACACAGGTAAAAGCCAGTAAATTAGAATATTTTGAAAAACTTGATTTATTTCAGTAATTGCATTCAAAAGGTGTAACTTGTACATTATATTTATTCATTGCACACAGACTGATGCATTCAAATGTTTATTTCATTTAATTTTGATGATTTGAAGTGGCAACAAATGAAAATCCAAAATTCCGTGTGTCACAAAATTAGAATATTACTTAAGGCTAATACAAAAAAGGGATTTTTAGAAATGTTGGCCAACTGAAAAGTATGAAAATGAAAAATATGAGCATGTACAATACTCAATACTTGGTTGGAGCTCCTTTTGCCTCAATTACTGCGTTAATGCGGCGTGGCATGGAGTCGATGAGTTTCTGGCACTGCTCAGGTGTTATGAGAGCCCAGGTTGCTCTGATAGTGGCCTTCAACTCTTCTGCGTTTTTGGGTCTGGCATTCTGCATCTTCCTTTTCACAATACCCCACAGATTTTCTATGGGGCTAAGGTCGGGGGAGTTGGCGGGCCAATTTAGAACAGAAATACCATGGTCCGTAAACCAGGCACGGGTAGATTTTGCGCTGTGTGCAGGCGCCAAGTCCTGTTGGAACTTGAAATCTCCATCTCCATAGAGCAGGTCAGCAGCAGGAAGCATGAAGTGCTCTAAAACTTGCTGGTAGACGGCTGCGTTGACCCTGGATCTCAGGAAACAGAGTGGACCGACACCAGCAGATGACATGGCACCCCAAACCATCACCCAACCATGCAAATTTTGCATTTCCTTTGGAAATCGAGGTCCCAGAGTCTGGAGGAAGACAGGAGAGGCACAGGATCCACGTTGCCTGAAGTCTAGTGTAAAGTTTCCACCATCAGCCACAACAGAAGAAAAAAAAAAGAAAAGAGATGGACACTTTTACGGAGCGGAGAAGGGACGCCTCGCCGGGGTCCGGGACCGAGGCCCCTTCCCCCGAGAGGGCCCCACCGAGAGCCGTAGCTGAGGCGATCCGCGAGAAGGGCCCGACGCACGTCCAGGGTCACCACCGCGCCCACCGCACCGACACCCCGCCTCGTCCGCCTTCGCCGCGGCCGGCGTCACGCACAGCAGGTAAGCAGCTTACCTGCCCGCCACCCCCGTGGCCGGGGGCTCGTAACAGGGGTCACTCCGCGCGTTCCGCCCGCGCAGCTTACCTGCCCGCCACCCCCATTGCCGGGGGCGCGTAACAGGGGTCACTCCGCGCGCAGTGCGCTCACGAAAGGGGTGGGGCTCACCCTGGTTGATATAGACAGCAGGACGGTGGCCATGGAAGTCGGAACCCGCTAAGGAGTGTGTAACAACCCACCTGCCGAATCAACTAGCCCTGAAAATGGATGGCGCTGGAGCGTCGGGCTCATACGCGGCCGTCGCCGGCAGCGAGACGCGCTTGGAGGTGCGCTCAGCGCGGCTCCCATATGATTGCGCACTGGTGTGCGTCTGGGTCGTGACAGCGTGGCACGCGAATGTCTGCACTGCATTGGATCAGTCGCCTTTCTTTAACAGGCAAAAGCTTTATAACCTCACTAATGCCTTGCATCGTCTATATTAGATATATAACAACGGGCGGGTGCGGGCGGATGCGGTTCTGATCAAATGTTACATCGGGTGGATGGCGGATGGTTGACGACTTTCTGATGCGGTTGCGGGTGAAATAATTGCCTATCCGCGCATCTCTAGTCTGGGGGCTATTTTTAGGAAAACTAATACAAACCTCACAATAAAGTCTGATTGAATGCTAAAAATGTTATGACAGATCGCCTTCAAAACGGAATGGAATTTTTAATTTTTCTATGACGGATAAAACACTGACTATTGAGAACGTTTGAACGTCACACCCTCTCTCAATCCACCAGTGACGTGCAGTCACTAGAGGCAGGTGAGGCCCTCACCTGCCATCATGGAAATGATATAATAAATCATATAATGTACAAGTTACACCTTTTGAATGCAATTACTGAAATAAATCAAGTTTTTCAAAATATTCTAATTTACTGGCTTTTACCTGTAAATGATACTTTAATGCTCTAGCTGGCTACAAATCCTCACATTTACACCATGCTTGTGTTTTTAGGGGTGATCGCGTTGGTGGTTTTCGTCACGTTGTCAGTGTTGGCCGTCATCGCCAGAATCGCCTGCAGCCGACGTGAGACTTACCCACACCCGGACATGAAAGCAGCACAGCCTGACATCACCGATGCTCACCTAAGCGAAGAGACGGTATACCAGAGTGCAGCTCACCAAAAGGAGTTTTTCATATAGACACGGACCTCGTGACAAAAAGTGCTCCTCGACTCTACTGTTGTGGGCTCTAACGAGACATGTTGCAGCCGAGTGCTCGTTCATCTTGATCTGTAAATATTCTATGCTTTGCACAAACGACGACGAGTAGGAAGAGATCAATTAGAGTGGAATGTCAAACTGTCGGAGTGGATCTTTATAAAATATAAATAATTGGAGCGGAGTGATCTTTATTATACACTTGTCAAAATTAATCATTAAAATGCTTATCTTAAAGGAGAAGTGCACTTTGGAATCTTGCCTATTGTTCACAATCATTATCAAAGACTTATTTTGTTATGCATTCTACAAACCCCGTTTCCATATGAGTTGGGAAATTGTGTTGGATGTAAATATAAACGGAATACAATGATTTGCAAATCCTTTTCAGAATCAGAATCAGCTTTATTGTCATTACGCAAGGTAACGAGATTGAGGCCATTCCATACAGTGCGATGTGTGCATGCTAGAAAAACAATGTGCAAATATATAAAAAATGTAGAAGTGCAATGAATATGGTGTGAAATGAATATATACATGAAAAAAAACAAAAACAGGGTGGTTGGTGGAATGGGTTATTGCACCGAAGAGAAGGCAGTTATGAGGGACAATGGGGCAGTCCGTTCAGGATGGTTATGGCCCTGGGGAAGAAGCTGTTCTTTAGCCTGTTTGTTTTGGTTTTAATGCACCTGTAGCGCTTCCCAGAGGGCAGCAGGTGGAACAGGTCAGAGCCAGGGTGGGTGCTGTCCTTGATGATGGCACTGGCTCTGTTGAGGCAGCGGGAGGTGTAGATGTCCGTCAGAGAGGGGAGAGGGCGGCCGATGATCCTCTGAGCCGTCTTGACCACTCTTTGCAGCCTCTCCCTGTCTGCTGCAGTGCAGCTGCCGTACCATACCGTAATACAGTAGGTCAGCAGGCTCTCGATGGACGAGCGGTAGAAGGTCAGCAGCAGGTCAGGCTTCAGGTTGTACTTCCCGAGGACTCTAAGGAAGTGTAGCCGCTGCTGAGCCTTCTTGATGATTGATGTGGTGTTGACTGTCCAGGACAAGTCATTAGAGATGTGGACTCCAAGGTACCTGAAGGTGTGGACCCTCTCTACACGCTCGCCGTTGATGTAGAGGGGGGCAGGGTCGGTGCTGCTCCTCCTGAAGTCGACGATGATCTCTCTGGTCTTGCTGGTGTTGAGAGCGAGGTTGTTCTCCGAAGACCAGGCCGTCAGCTTCAGGACCTCCTCTCTGTAGGCAGCCTCGTCACCCCTGGAGATGAGCCCGACCACTGTGGTATCGTCGGCGAACTTGACGGTAAGGTTGTCACCGTGGGCCGGACTGCAGTCATGGGTGTAAAGGCAGTAGAGGAGGGGGCTCAGCACACAGCCCTGTGGGGAGCCGATGCTCAGCGTGCGGGAGGATGAGAGGTGCGGGCCAAGTCTCACATTCTGGGGTCGGTCCGTTAGGAAGTCCCTTATCCAGGCGTTTGTGAGAGGGGGGAGGCCAAGAGTGTCCAGTTTATTGCAGAGTCTGTCCGGGATTATTGTATTGAAGGCAGAGCTATAGTCCACAGAGAGCATCCGGACGTAGCTCTGCTGCTGCTCCCGTATTTGTCATGTCTGTGTGATCAGGTTTTATTTTTGGACTTTTTGTGCACTTTTGTTTTGTTTTGTCACCATAGTTACCCATTAGTTTCACCTGTCATGTCACGCACCTGTTTTGAGTCACGCACCTGTTGTTAATCATGTCCATAGTATTTAAGTTCATTCATTTTCTGTTGTTCGTCCTGACGACCTCACAACACATTTATGCTCTGTTCATGCCTGATACTTCTTTCCATGTCAATTCCTCAAGCAACTATTTTTTTGTCCAAGCCAAGTAAGTTTTTGTTCCATATTTATAGTCTTTTTGGTTTCATAGCTTGTTCTCCGCCATTTGTTTGTACTTTTTTGCTATAGTCTTTTGGTTTCATGGTTTATTCTCCGCCACTGTGCGCGCTTTCATTTATTCTTTTTTTTGATGATAATAATAATAAATCATGTACCTTAATTCCCGTCTCGCCCGTGCCAACTTTCCGTTGCATCCTGGAAAAGCACACACCCCGGACCAAGTCTTGACAGTATTCAATTGAATATGCTACAAAGACAACATATTTGATGTTCAAACTCATAAACTTTATTTTTTATTTTTTTGCAAATAATCATTAACTTTAGAATTTGATGCCAGCAACACGTGACAAAGAAGTTGGGAAAGGTGGCAATAAATACTGATAAAGTTGAGGAATGCTCATCAAACACTTATTTGGAACATCCCACAGGTGTGCAGGCTAATTGGGAACGGGTGGGTGCCATGATTGGGTATAAAAGTATCTTCCATGAAATGCTCAGTCATTCACAAACAAGGATGGGGCGAGGGTCACCACTTTGTCAACAAATGCGTGAGCAAATTGTTGAACAGTTTAAGAAAAACCTTTCTCAACCAGCTATTGCAAGGAATTTAGGGATTTCACCATCTACGCTCCGTAATATCATCAAAGGGTTCAGAGAATCTGGAGAAATCACTGCACGTAAGCAGCTAAGCCCGTGACCTTCCATCCCTCAGGCTGTACTGCATCAACAAGCGACGTCAGTGTGTAAAGGATATCACCACATGGTCTCAGGAACACTTCAGAAACCCACTGTCAGTAACTACAGTTGGTCGCTACATCTGTAAGTGCAAGTTAAAACTCTCCTATGCAAGGCGAAAACCGTTTTATCAACAACACCCGGAAACGCCGTCGGCTTCGCTGGGCCTGAGCTCATCTAAGATGGACTGATACAAAGTGGAAAAGTTTTCTGTGGTCTGACGAGTCCACGATTCAAATTGTTTTTGGAAATTGTGGACGTCGTGTCCTTCGGACCTAAGAGGAAAAGAACCATCCGGATTGTTATAGGCGCAAAGTGTAAAAGGCAGCATGTGTGATGGTATGGGGGTGTAATAGTGCCCAAGACATGGGTAACTTACACATCTGTGAAGGCACCATTAATGCTGAAAGGTACATACAGGTTTTGGAGCAACATATGTTGCCATCCGAGCAACGTTACCATGGACGCCCCTGCTTATTTCAGCAAGACAATGCCAAGCCACGTGTTACATCAACGTGGCTTCAAAGTAATAGAGTGCGGGTACTACACTGGCCTGCCTGTAGTCCAGACCTGTCTCCCGTTGAAAATGTGTGGCGCATTATGAAGCCTAAAATAGCACAACGGAGACCCCCGGACTGTTGAACAACTTAAGCTGTACATCAAGCAAGAATGGGAAAGAATTCCACCTGAGAAGCTTCAAAAATGTGTCTCCTCAGTTCCCAAACGTTTACTGAGTGTTGTTAAAAGGAAAGGCCATGTAACACAGTGGTGAACATGCCCTTTCCCAACTACTTTGGCACGTGTTGCAGCCATGAAATTCTAAGTTAATTATTATTTGCAAAAAAAAAAAATAAAGTTTATGAATTTGAACATCAAATATGTTGTCTTTGTAGCATATTCAACTGAATATGGGTTGAAAATGATTTGCAAATCATTGTATTCCGTTTATATTTACATCTAACACAATTTCCCAACTCATATGGAAACGGGGTTTGTTCATGCTTAACTAACATGCTAAAGTCCGCTTTCATTAGAGCCTTTAGGAGCCGCTCAATTATGCCTATAGAGCCCCTAAAAAAACACCCAAACACCTCCTTTAGGGTTTTATATACATGATGGACGTATACACACTATATTGCCAAAAGTATTTGGCCACCCATCCAAATTAGGTGTCCCTAATCACTTGTCCCGGTGTATCAAATCAAGCACTTAGGCATGGAGACTGTTTCTACAAACATTTGTGAAAGAATGGGCCGCTTTCAGTGATTTCCAGCGTGGAACTGTCATAGGATGCCACCTGTGCAACAAATCCAGTCGTGAAATTTCCTCGCTCCTAAATACTCCAAAGTCAACTTTATTATAAGAAAAGTGAAGAGTTTGGGAACAACAGCAACTCAGCCACCAAGTGGTAGGCCACGTAAACTGACAGAGAGGTCAGCATAGTGCAAAGACTTTCTGCACAGTCGGTTGCTACAGAGCTCCAAACTTCATGTCACCTTCCAATTAGCCCACGTGCAGTACGCAGAGAGCTTCGCGGAATGGGTTTCCATGGCCGAGCGGCTGCATCTAAGCCACACATCACCAAGTCCAATGCAAAGCGTGGGATGCAGTGGTGTAAAGGACATCACCACTGGACTCTAGAGCAGTGGAGACGCCTTCCCTGGACTGATGAATCACACTTTTCCATCTGGCAATCTGATGGACCAGTCTGGGTTTGGAGGTTGCCAGGGGAACGCTACATTTCGGACTGAATTGTGCCGAGTGTGAAATTTGGTGGGGGAGGAATTATGGTGTGGGGTTGTTTTTCAGGAGTTGGGCTTGTGAAAGGAACTTTGAATGCTCCAGGATATTGTGGAGAATGCATATATGTTTAAGAGTTATTTCTTTTTTCATAGCCATGTTTGGAGAATCTATTACTTTTCCATTGTATATTCCGTATACCAGTTTCTCTTTGTCTACATAGGTCTGTTTAGTGTTTTAGACATTGGAATGTGAAGAAGATACATCCCCCTCTTCGCCTTATCAGTGTTGGGGAAGGGAGAGGCATTCCTTTCCATTTGAATGTTAGAACAATTTGAGAAGCCGGTATGAATGTATTGGTCTGGGCTGTTCTCCTGAAGCTTCAGTAAAACTTGATAATATTCCTATTCTGTCTTGATGGTCCTTCTTACTCAGCATATATGTCATCGAAAGAACTTGGGATTGACCAGTGACTTTAATTCCCTGGGAGGAAAAGCTGGTTGGACGCAGCAATACCAAAACATTTTGGACAATTCCATGCTCCCAACCTTGTGGGGACAGTTTGGAGCGGGGCCCCTTCCTCTTCCAACATGACTGTGCACCAGTGCACAAAGCAAGGTCCATAAAGACATGGATGACAGAGTCTGGTGTGGATGAACTTGACTGGCCTGCACAGAGTCCTGACCTGAACCCAATAGAACACCTTTGGGATAAATTAGACGTCATTAAGACGCCGATTCTGCGACGAGGTGGCGACTTGTCCAGGGTGTAAACCGCCTTCCGCCCGATTGTAGTTGAGATAGGCTCCAGCGCCCCCCGCGACACCGAGGGAATAAGCGGTAGAAAATGGATGGATGGATAAGACGCCGATTGCTAGGATGTCCATTTAGATGAGAAATGTCTTAGAATCCTACAAAAAATAAGGACGCTAGGAAGGGCTGGGCATGTCAAAGACGAGGACTTTCTCTTGGCGAGACCATGGAACCCAGTACAAAGCCCCGGCGCCCACATATTTGCACCAGCACGGTTAAGTAGTGTGACAATTAGGGTAGGCGGGGTTGAGGTGGGGGGAGGTAGGGGGTAGCGGGGGGGTGTATATTGTAGCGTCCCGGAAAAGTTAGTGCTGCAATGGATTCTGGGTATTTGTTCTGTTGTGCTTATGTTGTGTTACTGTGCGGATGTTCTCCCGAATTGTGTTTGTCATTCTTGTTTGGTGTGGGTTCACAGTGTGGCGCATATTTGTAACAGTGTTAAAAGTTGTTTATACGGCCACCCTCAGTGTGACCTGTATGGCTGTTGACCAAGTATGCATGGCATTCACTTGTGTGTGTGAAAAGCCGTAGATATTATGTGATTGGGCCGGCACACACCGGAACCTAAGAGTACCACATTTCTCGCCAGTTCCAGGTCCCATGGCTGTCAAAGTGTCCCAACTTGTCAGATTATACACTCAGCCTTCTACTTTTCAGTTAAGAGGAGTGATTGTTGATCTAAAATAAATGTGCAGGGAAGCGAGGAAGCAGCAAATGATGTAAACATTGGCACACAGTAAGTGATCACGTCGCCGCTATAAATAGTTTGTCTGCGTTAGCGCTCGTAATAACAATATCACTAATACTTGGTTAATATTCAAATCAGGAAATGTAAATGGAGTATTGTTAGTGTTTTTTGAATGGTTATTTATGTGAATTATATTTATATAGCGCTTTTCTCCCGTGACTCTAAGCGCTTTACAAAGTGAAACCCAATATCTATAAGTTACATTTAAACTAGAGATGTCCGATAATGGCTTTTTTTGCCGATATTCCGATATTGTCCAACTCTTAATTACCGATTCCGATATCAACCGATACTGATATATACAGTCGTGGAATTAACACATTATTATGCCTAATTTTTGCCTAACAATGTAACAAGGTTTTCCAAAATAAATCAACTCAAGTTATGGGGGAAAAAAATGCCAACATGGCACTGCCATATTTATTATTGAAGTCACAAAGTGCATTATTTTTTTTTAACATGCCTCAAAACAGCAGCTTGGAATTTGGGAGGGAGAGCATGAGGAGGTTGAGGTGGGCGGGGTTGAGGTGGGGGGAGGTAGGGGGTAGCGGGGGGGGTGTATATTGTAGCGTCCCGGAAAAGTTAGGGATTCTGGGTATTTGTTCTGTTGTGCTTATGTTGTGTTACGGTGCGGATGTTCTCCCGAAATGTCTTTGTCGTTCTTGTTTGGTGTGGGTTCACAGTGTGGCGCATATTTGTAACAGTGTTAAAGTTGTTTATACGGCCACCCTCAGTGTGACCTGTATGGCTGTTGACCAAGTATGCCTTGCATTCACTTGTGAGTGTGAAAAGCCCTAGATATTATGTGACTGGGCCGACACGCAAAGGCAGTGCCTTTAAGGTTTATTGGCGCTCTGTACTTCTCCCTACGTCCGTGTACACAGCAGCGTTTTAAAAAGTCATACATTTTACTTTTTGAAACCGATACCGATAATTTACGATATTACATTTTAAAGCATTTATCGGAAGCAGTGCCTGGGGAGTCTGTGGTGGGCTCTCCTATTTCTGGGGCTGAGGTTGCTGAGGTAGTTAAAAAGCTCCTCGGTGGCAAGGCCCCAGTGGTAGATGAGATCCGCCCGGAGTTATTTAAGGCTCTGGATGCTGTGGGGCTGTCTTGGTTGACAAGACTCTGCAGCATCGCGTGGACATCGGGGGCGGTACCTCTGGATTGGCAGACCGGGGTGGTGGTTCCTCTCTTTAAGAAGGGGAACCGGAGGTTGTGTTCTAACTATCGTGGGATCACACTCCTCAGCCTTCCTGGTAAGGTCTATTCAGGTGTACTGGAGAGGAGGCTACGCCGGATAGTCGAACCTCGGATTCAGGAGGAACAGTGTGGTTTTCGTCCTGGTCGTGGAACTGTGGACCAGCTCTATACTCTCGGCAGGGTCCTTGAGGGTGCATGGGAGTTTGCCCAACCAGTCTACATGTGTTTTGTGGACTTGGAGAAGGCATTCGACCGTGTCCCTCGGGAAGTCCTGTGGGGAGTGCTCAGAGAGTATGGGGTAACGGACTGTCTGATTGTGGCAGTCCGCTCCCTGTATGATCAGTGTCAGAGCTTGGTCCGCATTGCCGGCAGTAAGTCGGACACGTTTCCAGTGAGGGTTGGACTCCGCCAAGGCTGCCCTTTGTCACCGATTCTGTTCATAACTTTTATGGACAGAATTTCTAGGCGCAGTCAAGGCGTTGAGGGGATCTGGTTTGGTGGGTGCAGGATTAGGTCTCTGCTTTTTGCAGATGATGTGGTCCTGATGGCTTCATCTGGCCAGGATCTTCAGCTCTCACTGGATCGGTTCGCAGCCGAGTGTGAAGCGACTGGGATGGGAATCAGCACCTCCAAGTCCGAGTCCATGGTTCTCGCCCGGAAAAGGGTGGAGTGCCATCTCCGGGTTGGGGAGGAGATCTTGCCCCAAGTGGAGGAGTTCAAGTACCTCGGAGTCTTGTTCACGAGTGAGGGAAGAGTGGATGGTGAGATTGACAGGCGGCGTCTTCAGTAATGCGGACGCTGTATCGATCCGTTGTGGTGAAGAAGGAGCTGAGCCGGAAGGCAAAGCTCTCGATTTACCGGTCGATCTACGTTCCCATCCTCACCTATGGTCATGAGCTTTGGGTTTTGACCGAAAGGACAAGATCACGGGTACAAGCGGCCCAAATGAGTTTCCTCCGCCGAGTGGCGGGGCTCTCCCTTAGAGATAGGGTGAGAAGCTCTGTCATCCGGGAGGAGCTCAAAGTAAAGCCGCTGCTCCTCCACATCGAGAGGAGCCAGATGAGGTGGTTCGGGCATCTGGTCAGGATGCCACCCGAACGCCTCCCTAGGAAGGTGTTTCGGGCACGTCCGACTGGTAGGAGGCCACGGGGAAGACCCAGGACACGCTGGGAAGACTATCTCTCCCGGCTGGCCTGGGAACGCCTCGGGATCCCCCGGGAGGAGCTGGACGAAGTGGCTGGGGAGAGGGAAGTCTGGGCTTCCCTGCTTAAGCTGCTGCCCCCGCGACCCGACCTCGGATAAGCGGAAGAAGATGGATGGATGGATGGATGGCATTTATCGGCAGTCCGATATTATCGGACATCCCTAATTTAAAGCAGTGTGGGTGGCACTGGGTGCAGGTGGGTAAAGTGTCTTGCCCAAGGCAAGTGACTAGGATGGCGGAAGCAGGGAATCGAACCTGGAACCCTCAAGTTGCTGGCACGGCCAACAATCGGCTTTTATGAGCGGAATAGTGGATCTCCCATTGGCGCCACTGTACGCATACTTTTAGTAAATAATAAACTGATAATAATATAATACAAATAATAAACTAATTTAGTAAATAATAAACTGTACGTTTATTTAATATTTAGAATGCATTAAAAATAAATTAATCCGTCGTCATGTAACAAAAAAAGTGCAGTTCCCCTTTAAGGCATCCATTATTGTTATTGTTTACAACACAAAAGTAAAAGAATGAAAGTTGGTTGACATCTACCTTATGATGCCAAACTCTAGCTCATCAAAGTGATTTTTACATGTTGACGTTTTTTGTATTGCTTTTTTTTGTTTCCATGACAACAATGTATTGTTTCAATGAAGTTCTTAATAAATTTGCTTGGAAAATGTAAACAATCCCTTTTATTACACATTGTATACTATTCTCTCTCAGATGATATTTAAAGTAAAGATGGTTATTTCCCAACTACTCTGTACTTAGTCCATTCAGGTATTTGCAGTATTATTTATTTCAGATGTGATATTTTTTGTTTTTAACTGTTTAGCGTTTGTGTCCCAGTGTTCACATAGCTAAAGATTGTACTCGCCTTGTTGTACACTTGCAGGACTTGTATGAATTCCAGGGTGGTGCATGTCTTGCCAGAACACCGGCTGCGAACAAACACGTCGTCTATCCACAGTGTGAAGCCGCATCTAAAATACTCATCCTAACTACCATAACGGAAAATAAAAATCACTTTTGTGGAGGGGGGCGTGGTCTGCGGGCCTGCCGCGAAGCGGGGTGTGTAAGGACCGGCCTCGAAGTCAGCGGCAGGTGAGTACATACCTGCCAACTACTCCGGTTTTCCCGTAATTCGTACGGTTTTCATCAACCTATTCCGGGTTACGGTTGCAGTGATAAAAAATACGGTTTTTCATTAATTAAAAAAAAAAAAAAAGGGTGAAAACTACGCGAATTGCACCTTGTGCAGACAAGATTTTTCGATCGGACACGGAGGAATTAGCGATGTAAAAGACCACGTTGGGACAAAAAAAACACAAGTCTAATGCCGTTGCTAGCGATACAAGTGGAAAACTTTCAACGTTTTTCGTCGCCCAAACAGATTCTTTGGATGTGATAAATGCCAAAGTTTTATTTACTGAGGCAATAATTGAGCATGGATTTCCAATCGCACTGGCTGATCACATGGGACAGTTAAATGTTTGTAATGCAACCTTTAAAAATCATTACGCGGTGATCGCGGTCCCAAAAATAAACTTTTCTTGCATGATAATGTCCAGAAAAATTCGCTTTATATTACTATAGAGTCCTTTTAACGAATGAGTTTGATGGTTTATCACAAACCTTAAATGAAAGAAGTCCTTTGTTCTCCTGCACCATGCATGCACTTTGGCCTTGCTTCGTGTTTGGTGCGCAATCCTGTCGGCTGTATTTCACAGCACGAAATACTGTTAAAAGTGTTTATACTATTTATGCTTTCAAGTCCAAGTTGAAGAAATCTTGTTAAATGTTGACAGCATAACTACCAAAATACAGAAGTATGTCCTTAATATTTTTGCAGTGCTATTTCTGTTGAAAAGTTCAAAT
>NC_084561.2:43183823-43208823 GCF_033978685.3 Nerophis lumbriciformis | reverse complement strand
ATTGAGGCCATTCCATACAGTGCGATGTGTGCATGCTAGAAAAACAATGTGCAAATATATAAAAATATAAAAAATGTAGAAGTGCAATGAATATGGTGTGAAATGAATATATATACATGAAAAAAAACAAAAACAAAAACAGGGTGGTTGGTGGAATGGGTTATTGCACCGAAGAGAAGGCAGTTATGAGGGACAATGGGGCACTCCGTTCAGGATGGTTATGGCCCTGGGGAAGAAGCTGTTCTTTAGCCTGTTTGTTTTGGTTTTAATGCACCTGTAGCGCTTCCCAGAGGTAACCAACAATAATTAATAACTGTGGCTACAGCACGGTGGCTTTTGCCTTTTTTTAAGAAAGTAAAGTTAATTTTATGTATTTATTCATTTTCTACACTGCTTATTAACGTGTAAACTGAGCCTATCCCAGCTGACTTTGGCCGTACCTAATTCACCGTCTCCATTGAACCTAACATGCATCATTTTTACACTATGGGATTATCTCACAGACATGTCCGTTCCTCCCTAAATAAATGCATGTAAAATGTCAATCAATAAATGTCATTTTACCACAAGCGTATTCCTAGCCACTTCCTGCTCCGTCACTGATAATTGTCATGTCTGTGTAATCATGTTTTGTTTTAAGTCATGTTTTGTTTAGTTATAGGACTCTTTAGTTTCTGTCTTTTCACTCCCTTGTCTTGTTTCCATGATTACCCCATTAGTTTCACCTGTTCCACGTTTGGACTCATTGTGCACTCTTGATTGTCACCATAGCAACCCATTAGTTTTCACCTGTCACGTCACGCACCTGTTTTCGTTAATCATGTCCGTAGTATTTAAGTTCAGTGTTTTTCAGTTTGTCTTTCTGACGACCCCACCACATTTATGCTCTGTCCATTCTTCCCATGTCCATTCCTCAAGCAACTATTTTTATCCAAGCCAAGGAAGTTTTTGTTCCATGTTTATAGTCTTTTTGTTTTTCATAGTTTGTTCTCCGCCACTGTGCGTGCTTTTCATTCGTACTTTTTTGCTATAGTCTTTTGGTTTCATAGTTTATTCTCCGCCACTTTGCGCGCTTTCATTTATTCCTTTTTTTTTTTTTTGATAATAATAAATAAATCATGTACCTTCATTCCCGTCTCGCCCGAGCCAACTTTCCGTTGCATCCCGGAAAAGCACACACCCCGGACCAAGTCTTGACAATAATGATGTATTGATAAAAATTCCCCTGGCGGAGACACTGCCCCCTGTGGTGCACACAGTTGGTGCACATACACTATATTGCCAAAAGTATTTGGTATTTGTCAAATGATGAGAATCAGGTGTCCTAATCACTTGGCTTGGTGTATCAAATCAGGCACTTAGGCATGGAGACTGTTTCTACAAACATTTGTGAAAGAATGGGCCGCTCTCAGTGATTTCCAGCGTGGAACTGTCATAGGATGCCACCTGTGCAACAAATCCAATCGTGAAATTTCCTCGCTCCTATCCATCCATCCCATCCATCTTCTTACGCTTATCCGAGGTCGGGTCGCGGGGGCAGCAGCCTAAGCAGGGAAGCCCAGTCTTCCCTCTCCCCAGCCACTTCGTCCAGCTCCTCCCGGGGGATCCCGAGGCGTTCCCAGGCCAGCCGGGAGACATAGTCTTCCCAACGTGTCCTGGGTCTTCCCCGTGGCCTCCTACCGGTCGGACGTGCCCGAAACACCTCCCGAGGGAGTCGTTCGGGTGGCATCCTGACCAGATGCCCGAACCACCTCATCTGGCTCCTCTCCATGTGGAGGAGCAGCGGCTTTACTTTGAGCTCCTCCCGCGGATGACAGAGCTTCTCAGCTTTTTACCTTCTTTCAAAAACCTCTGCAACGTGACATCACTTCCGCTCTTAGCGCCTTCAAAATAAGAGCTCAAGGCATATACTGTATAACAGCGCATAACAGGAACTTAACATCACAAAGAGGAAAGCCCATGAAAATAGGTTACAAAAGTTATTTAATAAGAAGCCAAAAAGTGCAAAAACAATAATGTTCGTGTTGGAGGAGTTGTGAATTAGGTACACCTGCAGTCTGCAGGTGTACCTAATGTTGTGGCCCTGCAGTCATTCACAACTCCTCCAGCACCCACATTATTGTTTTTGCACTTTTTGGCTTCTTATGAAATAATTTTTTTAAATAGATTCAATCTTGCACGTGGAAAGTTTAAGTGTGGGCTTTAGTTGATATAACAATTCAGGAGGCGAGCCTCAGCCAGTGCGTCTTTTGCAGCCGTTTTATGATCGCTCAGCACAAGAAATACTTTACACACTAACAGTTGTTGACAAAATACACTGTACATTATATACCTCAGCTGACTAAACTATGGAAATGTATAATATAGTTCATATAGCAATACGGTCTCACTGCACAGCAGGCCAGCAGTTAGCCGAGTCATTGCGCAATCCATGTTGAGGCACTGAGTGACGTGCCTCAACTGGCTGCTGATCACCGCACCGTCTCTTCTCAGTATTTGAACGGCAAATGTGAAAATTCAGCGATTTTGAATAAAAATAATCTAAAACTGGTGAATTTAAATGGAAAATAACTTTATAGTATAATCACTGGATACATATAACAATTAAATATTTTTTTTTTCTTTTTACATTTTTTTTCTTTCCATGATGGCAGGTGAGGCGGGGCCTCACCTGCCTCTAGTGACTGCACGTCACTGATATATATATATATATATATATATATATATATATATATATACATATATATATATATATATGAAATACTTGACTTGGTGAATTCTACCTGTCAATATACTCCTCCCCTCTTAACCACGCCCCCGCCCTCAAGCTTCTCACCCTATCTCTAAGGGAGAGACCCGCCACCCGGCGGAGGAAACTCATTTGGGCCGCTTGTACCCGTGATCTTGTCCTTTCGGTCATAACCCAAAGCTCATGACCATAGGTGAGGATGGGAACGTAGATCGACCAGTAAATTGAGAGCTTTGACTTCCGGCTCAGCTCCTTCTTCACCACAACGGATCGATACAGCGTCCGCATTACTGAAGACGCCGCCTGTCGATCTCACCATCCACCCTTCCCTCACTCGTGAACAAGACTCCGAGGTACTTGACTTCCTCCACTTGGGGCAAGATCTCATCCCCAACCCGGAGATGGCACTCCACCCTTTTCCTCGCTCCTAAATATTCCAAAGTCAACTTTATTATAAGAAAAAGGAAGAGTTTGGGAACAACAGCAACTCAGCCGCCAAGTGGTAGGCCACGTAAACTGACAAGGCCTAGACAGGAGGAGGACAGAGTGTAGGTACACAGAACATCAGAGGGTCAAATGTGCGAGAAAATGAGAGCAGACAAACAATGTCAACAATATGAATATTACACAAGGAATATCATTTGAATAAGGAAGTCAATGACTGGTTACAGTTCAGTGTATTCCTAGAACTTCATGGGCGCGACAACTTTCGAAAACAGATTATCGTCAGTACGACGCTACATTGGTCTACTTGGTCATTGTCATACCAATGTGGAGTGTCACTTAAATGTCCCCCGTCATGGTATACACTAAAAAGTTCATGCAATTATGATTGTGCTCCTCAAAGGCCAACTGCTGCAGCACTGGGGCGGAATAACCCAATCAAAATGTTATGAGTTGAAATGATGAAGGTCACAATAAAACCTAAACGACTAATTATCGCAGGGATTCAGTCACAGTTGGACACCCCAAAAGGTTGACTCAAGTTAACTGGACGACGGTTGGCAGGCGTAAACATTTTTGAATCATCCATTCAACATTGTCAATGTAAACAAACATGTCTTGTGTTAGCAGCAAACTTCTTTATCTCAGTTGATTTTTCCATTCTTTGTTTTTAAGTCAGTAAACGCCTCATTGATACTGAATAGTCTACGTTAAGACGCGTACATTTTGATGGGGTTTGTTTGACAGTGAGGCGCATTAATCTGACTTAATGAGTGAAATTGTTGGATTTTGAGTCGCTGTTTTATCTACGGTATTTTCCGCACTATAAGGCGCACCTAAAAACCACAAATTTTCTCAAAAGCTGACAGTGCGCCTTATAACCCGGTGCGCTTTATATATGGATAAATATTAAGATTCATTTTCATAAAGTTTCGGTCTCGCAACTTCGGTAAACAGCCGCCATATTTTTTCCCGGTAGAACAGGAAGCGCTTCTTCTTCTACTGTAAGCAACCACCCGCCCGCGTAGAAGAAGAAAAAGCGCGCGGATATACCGTACGTTTCATTTCCTTTGTGTGTTTACATCTGTAAAGACCACAAAATGGCTCCTACCAAGTGACAGGGATCCGGTTCATGAAAAGACGCAATCTCTCCATCCGCACACCGATTACTATTTCACAGCAACTGATATTCCTGTGAACCGCACTGTGGATACAACGGGAGCACGTACGGTGAATATTCGCACCACAGGGAATGAGAAGTCATCCTTCACTGTGGTTCTAGCTTGCCATGCTAATGGCCAGAAACTTCCACCCATGGTGATATTCAAAAGGAAGACCTTGCCAAAAGAGACCTTTCCAGCCGGCGTCATCATAAAAGCTAACTCGAAGGGATGGATGAAGAAAAGATGAGCGAGTGGTTAAGGTAAGTTTAAGTTTACGCGAAGAGGCCGGGTGGCTTTTTTCAGCAGCTCCGTCCATGTTGATATACGACTCCATGACTGTTTTTTTGACATTCCTTTAGCGCAGTTAGATGCGGCTTACAACACCGGGCGGCTTATGGGTGGACAAAGTTTTGAAATATGCCGTTCATTGAAGGCGCGGTTTATAACCCAGGGCGCCTTATGGTGCGGAAAATACGGTACATGTTTGAACTGCGTACATTTTTGTTATGTTTTTGTATTTGGCCACCTGCCTTGACTGGTGGCCAAACTAACATGGGACTAACACGTTACAAAGTAACACGTTACTGTAACGCAGTTATTTCCGGCGGTAAATAGTAATCTAACGCGTTATTTTTTTATATTCAGTAACTCAGTTACCGTTACTACGTGATGCGTTACTACATAAAAAATAACGTAAAAATAACGCAGTATCGGCTAGAAACTGAGAAGATCTGAGTGTGTTTTATTGGAGCGCTGCGGAAGAGGCGACAAGGAAGGGGTGTGTGTGTGGGAGGGGGCGTGTCTGTGTTTACTAATAAGACATGGCGAGTTTCTTAACATGGAGATATTCTCACTACTTTTCTTTTGTCGACCACAAAGAAAAGAACATTTTAGTTAAATGTAAATTGTGTCCTGGATCAAATATCCCGTCTACTGCCCAAAACAGCAATTCAAATCTGCTGAAACAGCTACAAAAACAACATGCTTCGACTTTGATTGTTTGATTTGATTGAAACTTTTATTAGTAGATTGCACAGTACTGTACATATTCCGTACAATTGACCACTAAATGATAACACCCGAATACGTTTTTCAACTTGTTTAAGGTAAATCAATTCATGGTACAAATATATACTATCAGCATAATAAGTAATCACACAAGTTAATCATCAGAGTATATACATTTAATTATTTACATTATTTACAATCCGGGGGGTGGGGCTAGTAAAGAGAGACACACTTCACCTCCACCTCCAACAGCGGCTGTGTTTACTAACAAGACACGGCAAAGCCTGAAGCAGAGTTTCTTAACATGGAGATATTCTCACTACTTTTCTTTTGTCGACCACAAAGAAAAGAACATTTTAGTTAAATGTAAGTTGTGTCCTGGATCAAATATCCTATCCGAGCAATTCAAATCTGCTGAAACAGCTACAAAAGCAACATGCTTCGACTTTGATTGATTGAGACTTTTATTAGTAGATTGCACAGTACAGTACATATTCCGTACAATTGACCACTAAATGGTAACACCCCAATAAGTTTTTCAACTTGTTTAAGGTAAATCAATTCATGGTACAAATATATACTATCAGCATAATAAGTAATCACACAAGTTAATCATCAGAGTATATACATTGAATTATTTACATTATTTACAATCCGGGGGGTGGGATGTGGAGGGAGTGGGTGGGGCTAGTAAAGAGAGACACACTTCACCTCCACCTCCAACAGCGGCTGTGTTTACTAACAAGACATGGCGAAGCCTGAAGCAGAGTTTCTTAACATGGAGATATTCTCACTACTTTTCTTTTGTCGACCACAAAGAAAATAACATTTTTGTTAAATGTAAGTTGTGTCCTGGATCAAATATCCCGTCTACTGCCCAAAACAGCAATTCAAATCTGCTGAAACAGCTACAAAAGCAACATGCTTCGACTTTGATTGATTGATTTGATTGAAACTTTTATTAGTAGATTGCACAGTACAGTACATATTCCGTACAATTGACCACTAAATGATAACACCCGAATACGTTTTTCAACTTGTTTAAGGTAAATCAATTCATGGTACAAATATATACTATCAGCATAATAAGTAATCACACAAGTTAATCATCAGAGTATATACATTGAATTATTTACATTATTTACAATCCGGGGGGTGGGATGTGGAGGGAGTGGGTGGGGCTAGTAAAGAGAGACACACTTCACCTCCACCTCCAACAGCGGCTGTGTTTACTAACAAGACATGGCGAAGCCTGAAGCAGAGTTTCTTAACATGGAGATATTCTCACTACTTTTCTTTTGTCGACCACAAAGAAAATAACATTTTTGTTAAATGTAAGTTGTGTCCTGGATCAAATATCCCGTCTACTGCCCAAAACAGCAATTCAAATCTGCTGAAACAGCTACAAAAGCAACATGCTTCGACTTTGATTGATTGATTTGATTGAAACTTTGCACAGTACAGTACATATTCCGTACAATTGACCACTAAATGGTAACACCCCAATAAGTTTTTCAACTTGTTTAAGGTAAATCAATTCATGGTACAAATATATACTAACAGCATAATAAGTAATCACACAAGTTAATCATCAGAGTATATACATTGAATTATTTACATTATTTACAATCCGGGGGGTGGGGCTAGTAAAGAGAGACACACTTCACCTCCCCCTCCAACAGTGGCTGTGTTTACTAACAAGACATGGCAAAGCCTGAAGCAGAGTTTCTTAACATGGAGATATTCTCACTACTTTTCTTTTGTCGACCACAAAGAAAAGAACATTTTAGTTAAATGTAAGTTGTGTCCTGGATCAAATATCCTATCCTAGCAATTAAAATCTGCTGAAACAGCTACAAAAGCAACATGCTTCGACTTTGATTGATTTGGTTGAAACTTTTATTAGTAGATTGCACAGTACAGTACATATTCCGTACAATTGACCACTAAATGATAACACCCGAATACGTTTTTCAACTTGTTTAAGGTAAATCAATTCATGGTACAAATATATACTATCAGCATAATAAGTAATCACACAAGTTAATCATCAGAGTATATACATTGAATTATTTACATTATTTACAATCCGGGGGGTGGGGCTAGTAAAGAGAGACACACTTCACCTCCACCTCCAACAGCGGCTGTGTTTACTAACAAGACACGGCAAAGCCTGAAGCAGAGTTTCTTAACATGGAGATATTCTCACTACTTTTCTTTTGTCGACCACAAAGAAAAGAACATTTTAGTTAAATGTAAGTTGTGTCCTGGATCAAATATCCTATCCGAGCAATTCAAATCTGCTGAAACAGCTACAAAAGCAACATGCTTCGACTTTGATTGAGACTTTTATTAGTAGATTGCACAGTACAGTACATATTCCGTACAATTGACCACTAAATGGTAACACCCCAATAAGTCTTTCAACTTGTTTAAGGTCAATCAATTCATGGTACAAATATATACTATCAGCATAATAAGTAATCACACAAGTTAATCATCAGAGTATATATATTTAATTATTTACATTATTTACAATCCGGGGGGTGGGATGTGGAGGGAGTGGGTGGGGCTAGTAAAGAGAGACACACTTCACCTCCACCTCCAACAGCGGCTGTGTTTACTAACAAGACATGGCGAAGCCTGAAGCAGAGTTTCTTAACATGGAGATATTCTCACTACTTTTCTTTTGTCGACCACAAAGAAAATAACATTTTGGTTAAATGTAAATTGTGTCCTGGATCAAATATCCAGTCTACTGCCCAAAACAGCAATTCAAATCTGCTGAAACAGCTACAAAAGCAACATGGTTCGACTTTGATTGATTGATTTGATTGAAACTTTTATTAGTAGATTGCACAGTGCAGTGCATATTCCGTACAATTGACCACTAAATGGTAACACCCGAATAAGTTTTTCAACTTGTTTAAGGTAAATCAATTCATGGTACAAATATATACTATCAGCATAATAAGTAATCACACAAGTTAATCATCAGAGTATATACATTGAATTATTTACATTATTTACAATCCGGGGGATGGGGCTAGTAAAGAGAGACACACTTCACCTCCACCTCCAACAGCGGCTGTGTTTACTAACAAGACATGGCGAAGCCTGAAGCAGAATTTCTTAACATGGAGATATTCTCACTACTTTTCTTTTGTCGACCACAAAGAAAAGAACATTTTAGTTAAATGTAAATTGTGTCCTGGATCAAATATCCTATCCTAGCAAATAAAATCTGCTGAAACAGCTACAAAAGCAACATGCTTCGACTTTGATTGATTTGATTGAAACTTTTATTAGTAGATTGCACAGTACAGTACATATTCCGTACAATTGACCACTAAATGGTAACACCCGAATACATTTTTCAACTTGTTTAAGGTAAATCAATTCATGGTACAAATATATACTATCAGCATAATAAGTAATCACACAAGTTAATCATCAGAGTATATACATTGAATTATTTACATTATTTACAATCCGGGGGGTGGGATGTGGAGGGAGTGGGTGGGGCTAGTAAAGAGAGACACACTTCACCTCCACCTCCAACAGCGGCTGTGTTTACTAACAAGACATGGCGAAGCCCGAAGCAGAGTTTCTTAACATGGAGATATTCTCACTACTTTTCTTTTGTCGACCACAAAGAAAAGAACATTTTAGTTAAATGTAAATTGTGTCCTGGATCAAATATCCTATCCTAGCAATTAAAATCTGCTGAAACAGCTACAAAAGCAACATGCTTCGACGAAGCTAGTAACGAGAGACACACTTTACCTCCTAAGCAACAGCGGCTGGATTTCAACGAGGCACTGCGCACTGAAGGTACACACACTCTGTCAATTCTCTTATATACTATTGTTCTTTCATTCTAGACTTCTAGTGTTTTTGATTATCACATCCCTCTAAATGTATAGACTATAAAGTTCACAAACATAAAGAGGGATGCTAGTGGGCCAGGCTAATCGTTCCTTATCTCTAAACTAAAACTGGGGAAATGTGTAGAGTGTTCTGGGCTTCAGACATGATTTTATTTCACAATTCCTTGAGAGAAAAACACGCCTGGTTAGGCTTTGTGTATGTAGTGTGTGCCTTCCTTGCTTTACAGCTATGTTGTTATTATGCTGTTTGTGACTTATGTATGTTATGTTGCAGCTATTTAAAAGAGTTTTGTCAATTTGTTCTGGCCTGAAACAAATTGGCCCCGTTGAAACATATCTTTGTCTTTGTGTGTTGTATGGCATTAGGTTGGATCCGCCATAATTCAAAAGCATCAGATTTCCCTCCAAGGGCTGCTTTGGTGAGGGCAAATAAATATTTTTGGAATGCAACAACACACTGTGCCTCTGCACCGCTCTCACATGGCCACCATGTAGTGCTCCCTGCGGAGGCACGCCTTCAAATGGAACATTAAAGCCATATGTGAGGACGCATCAACCCTGCATCCTCAATGTATGCTCTTCTAGTCAAATGGGAAACATTTGACTTTTTTATTGTTCTCCCCACTGGAGTAAGAAAATGTTTGTATATGAGCTGCTCGGCACCATAAAGAAGATATACTGGACATGCAGCACTACAGATGGACTTTGAGGAGGAGGCAAATGAAGACTTCACTTGCAAATATATATATATATATATATATATTTTTTTTTTAGCCAAGTCTGATTAATATTACCTAAGACACATAATTATTTAACAGTTGTTGACCCTCAAGCACTCTTATAACACGTATAATACCCTTATAATATCTGACACTTTGTCCTTTATGCATTCAAATAATTGGAAAATAGATGTAAATAGCACATTTCAATACACCTTTTAAATAGTGTGCAGTAGGAGGGGGATTCATATGGCCACATTCATCGGGATTTACCCGACACGTGAAACGTGAGCAATTTGGGGCGTGCACCATCCACTTTAGCCGGCGGTAGACTGTCGAATGTCTAAAAAAATGTGTTTCGTAGCAATTCAAACTTTGACCACAGCGTCTTTTGCTATGTAGAGTGGCGCTTTCCATCATTTTCAGCAGACTCCATTGCAAAATGAAAAAAAAAACCACTCTTCCTGTCAGGCGAGCTCTAAGAAAAAAAGAAAGACGAACGATAGTACTTTGTTTGAAAGAACGAACGAACGAACGAACGAACGAACGAACGAACGAACGAACGAACGAAAGAAAGAAAGAAAGAAAGAAAGAAAGAAAGAAAGAAAGAAAGAAAGAACGAACGAAGAAAGAAAGAAAGAAAGATCGATCGATCATAGATAGAACTTTATTGATTCCTTAACGAACGAACGAACGAACGAACGAACGAACGAACGAACGAACGAACGAACGAACGAACGAACGAACGAACGAACGAACGAACGAACGAACGAACGAAAGAAAGAAAGAAAGAAAGAAAGAAAGAAAGAAAGAAAGAAAGAAAGAAAGAAAGAAAGAAAGAAAGAAAGAAAGAAAGAAAGAAAGAACGAAAGAACGAACGAACGAACGAACGAACGAACGAACGAACGAACGAACGAACGAACGAAAGATCGATCATAGATAGAACTTTATTGATTCCTTCACGAATGAACGAACGAACGAACGAACGAACGAACGAAAGAAAGAACGAACGGATCATAGATAGAACTTTATTGATTCCTTCACGAAGGAAGAAAGAAAGAAAGAAAGAAAGAAAGAAAGAAAGAAAGAAAGAAAGAAAGAAAGAAAGAAAGAAAGAAAGAAAGAAAGAGAGAAAGAAAGAAAGAAAGAACGAACGATCATAGATAGAACTTTATTGATTCCTTCACGAAGGAAGGAAGAAAGAAAGAAAGAAAGAAAGAAAGAAAGAAAGAAAGAAAGAAAGAAAGAAAGAAAGAAAGAAAAAGAAAGAGAGAAAGAGAGAAAGAGAGAAAGAAAGAAAGAGAGAAAGAAAGAAAGAAAGAGAGAGAGAGAGAGAGAGAGAGAGAGAAAGAAAGAAAGAAAGAACGATCGATCATAGATAGATAGAACTTTATTGATTCCTTCACGAACGAACGAACGAACGAACGAACGGATCATAGATAGAACTTTATTGATTCCTTCACGAAGGAAGAAAGAAAGAAAGAAAGAAAGAAAGAAAGAAAGAAAGAAAGAAAGAAAGAAAGAAAGAAAGAAAGAAAGAAAGAAAGAAAGAAAGAAAGAAAGAAAGAAAGAAAGAAAGAAAGAAAGAACGAACGAACGAACGATCATAGATAGATAGAACTTTATTGATTCCTTCACGAACGAACGAACGAACGAACGAACGATCGATCGATCGATCGTAGATAGATAGATAGATAGTACTTTATTGATTCCTTCAGGAGAGTTCCCTCAGGAAAATTAAAATCCCAGCAGCAGTGTACAAAATTGAGATCGAGTTTAAAAATTAAAAAGTAAATAATGGTGGTATAAATGGAAACAAAATAGAAAAATATTACAATAGAATAAAAATAAAAAGCAACAATGAGAATAAAAATATAAGAGTAAAATAAGAATATAACAAGAGAAACTAGGCAGTAGTGACCATGTTATGAAAAATTATTGCACTGTTATTGTTTTGCATCCCCTGTCATCCTAGTACCTGGAAGGCCTGGCTCTCAGTCTCCGCTCTAATTCATCCCAAAGGTGTTCTATCGGGTTCAGGTCAGGACTCTGTGCAGGCCAGTCAAGTTCATCCACACCAGACTCTGTCATCCATGTCTTTATTGACCTTGCTTTGTGCACTGGTGCACAGTCATGTTGGAAGAGGAAGGGGCCCCGCTCCAAACTGTTCCCACAAGGTTGGGAGCATGGAATTGTCCAAAATGTTTTGGTATCCTGGAGCATTCAAAGTTCCTTTCACTGGAACTAAGGGGCCAAGCCCAACTCCTGGAAAACAACCCCACGCCACAATTTCTACCACATTGTGACTGAGTTGCTGTTGTTCTCAAACGTTTCCATTTTCTTATAATAAAGCTGACAGTTGACTTTGGAATATTTAGGAGCGAGGACATTTCACGACTGGATTTGTTGCACTGAAACTAAGGGGCCAAGCCCAACTCCTGGAGCGGGCCCCCTTGATAAAACTTGATAATATTCCTATTCTGTCTTGATGGTCCTTCTTACTCAGCATATATGTCATCGAAAGAACTTGGGATTGACCAGTGACTTTAATTCCCTGGGAGGAAAAGCTGGTTGGACGCAACAATACCAAAACATTTTGGACAATTCCATGCTCCCAACCTTGTGGGAGTGGGGCCCCTTCCTTTTCCAACATGACTGTGCACCAGTGCACAAAGCAAGGTCCATAAAGACATGGATGACAGAGTCTGGTGTGGATGAACTTGACTGGTCTGCACAGAGTCCTGACCTGAACACCTTTGGCATGAATTAGAATCGGAGAGTGAGAGCCAGGCCTTCTCCACCCACATCAGTGTGTGACCTCACCAATGGGCTTTTGGAAGAATGGTGGAAAATCCCTATAAACACACTCCGCAACCTTGTGGACAACCTTCCCAGAAGAGATGAAGCTGTAATAGCTGCAAAAGGTGGACCCACATCATATTGAACCCTATGGGTTAGGAATGGGATGCTATGGAAAACGACTTCCGGACGGCTTCGAAGCGATTCTGGACCACCATCCGCCGCCTCAGGAAGGGAAAGCAGTGCACTATCAACACCGTGTATGGTGAGGATGGTGTTCTGCTGACCTCGACTGCGGATGTTGTGGATCGGTGGAGAGAATACTTCGAAGACCTCCTCAATCCCACCAACACGTCTTCCTATGAGGAAGCAGTGCCTGGGGAATCTGTGGTGGACTCTCCTATTTCTGGGGCTGAGGTTGCTGAGGTAGTTAAAAAGCTCCTCGGTGGCAAGGCCCCGGGGTTGAATGAGATCCGCCCGGAGTTCCTTAAGGCGCTGGATGCTGCGGGGCTGTCTTGGTTGACAAGACTCTGCAGCATCGCGTGGACATCGGGGGCGGTACCACTGGATTGGCAGACCGGGGTGGTGGTTCCTCTCTTTAAGAAGGGGAACCGGAGGGTGTGTTCTAACTATCGTGGGATCACACTCCTCAGCCTTCCCGGTAAGGTCTATTCAGGTGTACTGGAGAGGAGGCTACGCCGGATAGTCGAACCTCGGATTCAGGAGGAACAGTGTGGTTTTCGTCCTGGTCGTGGAACTGTGGACCAGCTCTATACTCTCGGCAGGGTCCTTGAGGGTGCATGGGAGTTTGCCCAACCAGTCTACATGTGTTTTGTGGACTTGGAGAAGGCATTCGACCGTGTCCCTCGGGAAGTCCTGTGGGGAGTGCTCAGAGAGTATGGGGTATCGGACTGTCTGATTTTGGCGGTCCGCTCCCTGTATGATCAGTGTCAGAGCTTGGTCCGCATTGCCGGCAGTAAGTCGGACACGTTTCCAGTGAGGGTTGGACTCCGCCAAGGCTGCCCTTTGTCAACCATTCTGTTCATAACTTTTATGGACAGAATTTCTAGGCGCAGTCAAGGCGTTGAGGGGATCCGGTTTGGTGGCTGCAGGATTAGGTCTCTGCTTTTTGCAGATGATGTGGTCCTGATGGCTTCATCTGGCCAGGATCTTCAGCTCTCGCTGGATCGGTTCGCAGCCGAGTGTGAAGCGACTGGGATGAGAATCAGCACCTCCAAGTCCGAGTCCATGGTTCTCGCCCGTAAAAGGATGGAGTGCCATCTCCGGGTTGGGGGGGAGACCCTGCCCCAAGTGGAGGAGTTCAAGTACCTCAGAGTCTTGTTCACGAGTGAGGGAAGAGTGGATGGTGAGATCGACAGGCGGATCGGTGCGGCGTCTTCAGTAATGCGGATGCTGTATCGATCCGTTGTGGTGAAGAAGGAGCTGAGCCGGAAGGCAAAGCTCTCAATTTACCAGTCGATCTACGTTCCCATCCTCACCTATGTTCATGAGCTTTGGGTTTTGACCGAAAGGACAAGATCACGGGTACAAGCGGCCGAAATGAGTTTCCTCCGCCGGGTGGCGGGTCTCTCCCTTAGAGATAGGGTGAGAAGCTCTGTCATCCGGGGGGAGCTCAAAGTAAAGCTGCTGCTCCTCCACATGGAGAGGAGCCAGATGAGGTGGTTCGGGCATCTGGTCAGGATGCCACCCGATCGCCTCCCTCGGGAGGTGTTTAGGGCACGTCCGACCGGTAGGAGGCCACGGGGAAGACCCAGGACACGTTGGGAAGACTATGTCTCCCGGCTGGCCTGGGAACGCCTCGGGATCCCCCGGGAGGAGCTGGACGAAGTGGCTGGGGAGAGGGAAGTCTGGGCTTCCCTGCTTAGGCTGCCCCCGCGACCCGACCTCGGATAAGCGGAAGAAGATGGATGGATGGATGGATGGGTTAGGAATGGGATGGCACTTCAAGTTCATATGTGAGTCAAGGCAGGTGGCCAAATACTTTTGGCAATATAGTGTAAATCTATTTTCCAATTAAAACGTATTTTAATGCATGAAAGACAAAGATATTAAAAAAGCCAGATCACATGCTCAGGAGCAGGAGAGCTATTCTGTAGTCTGATGTTAAAAACTAAGTTAAATTGCAGGGAAGTAGCAGAAAGCTGCGAGACGAGGACAAAAGTGCAGAGCTAACACGGAGTAAGCAACAACAGCTACTGCCAACGGTGTGGCTATGGAGCGGAATAATTGGGCATCGTAAATCACCACCTTAAGTAAGATTATGCACACGAGCTGTTGTTCACCAACACACCTGGGACGCCTCCACAAGCCCCCTTTAGACAAAACATAACCAAAACAAACACCACCTACAGAACTGGTAGAAAACAATTTTGCCTGAAATATAGGGATTTTTCATTCAATCAACCCAGGCAGACATATGGCGGCCTGGAAGTGCAGGACACTTCCAACTTTTCGTGAAACAAAAAAAATAAAAGGAAAAACAATTTCTAATTAATCAACGCAAAATAAAAAAGACAAAGCAACTTTAAAAAATTCCATCCATCCATCTTCTTCCGCTTAACCGAGGTCGGGTCGTGGGGGCAGCAACCTAAGCAGAGAAACCCAGACTTCCCTCTCCCCAGCCACTTCGTCCAGCTCCTCCCGGGGGATCCTGAGGCGTTCCCAGGCCAGCCGGGAGACATAGTCTTCCCAACGTGTCCTGGGTCTTCCCCGTGGCCTCCTACCGGTCAGACATGCCCTAAACACCTCCCTAGGGAGGCATTCGGGTGGCATCCTGACCAGATGCCCGAACCACCTCATCTGGCTCTTCTCCATGTGGAGGAGCAGCAGCTTTACTTTGAGCTCCCCCCGGATGACAGAGATTCTCACCCTATCTCTAAGGGAGAGCCCCGCCACTCGGCGTAGGAAACTAATTTCGCCCACTTGTACCCGTGATCTTGTCCTTTCAGTCATAACCCAAAGCTCATGACCATAGGTAAGGTTGGGAACATAGATCGACTGGTAAATTTAGAGCTTTGCCTTCCGGCTCAGCTCCTTCTTCACCACAACGGATCGATACAGCGTCCGCATTACTGAAGACGCCGCACCGATCCGCCTGTCGATCTCACCATCCACTCTTCCCTCACTCGTGAACAAGACTCCGAGGTACTTGAACTCCTCCACTTGGGGCAGGGTCTCCTCCCCAACCCGGAGATGGCACCCCACCCTTCTCGGCCGCTTGTACCAGTGATCTTGTCCTTTCGGTCATAACCCAAAGCTCATGACCATAGGTGAGGATGGGAACGTAGATCGACTGGTAAATTGAGAGCTTTGCCTTCCGGCTCAGCTCCTTCTTCACCACAACGGATCGATACAGCGTCCGCATTACTGAAGACGCCGCACCGATCCGCCTGTCGATCTCACGATCCACTCTTCCCTCACTCGTGAACAAGACTCCTCCACTTGGGGCAGGGTCTCCTCCCCAACCCGGAGATGGCACTCCACCCTTTTCCAGGCGAGACCCATGGACTCGGACTTGGAGGTACTGATTCTCATCCCAGTCGCTTCACACTCGGCTGAGAACCGATCCAGTGAGAGCTGAAGATCCTGGCCAGATGAAGCCATCAGGACCACATCATCTGCAAAAAGCAGAGACCTAATCCTGCAGCCACCATACCGGATCCCCTCAACGCCTTGACTGCGCCTAGAAATTCTGTCCATAAAAGTTATGAACAGAATCGGTGACAAAGGGCAGCCTTAAAAAATTCACAAACCAAAAACACAAAAGATGCAACGGTTTTCGTAATAAGTATTCATTTACATAATCAGCCTGACCTAAGCCTGGCTGATAATCTTTGTGATTAACACATAGTTTGTGTCATGTCTGGGATGCTCAGGAGGCAAGGTGCAGGTAAGACAGTGGTTTATTCTCATAAATCAGGCAGGAACAAACAAACTAAGCAAGCGGGCCGATAGCACAGGAATCAAGAATCAAAAGCATGGATCACAAACGTAAATGTTGCATGAAGCCAATAAGAAAGCCAGGCAGTGCGTGGTGAAAAACAGGAATACGTAGCTCTCTGATTAGTGCCCAGGATCAGGTGAGCGTCCCGAACGCTAATCAGACGCAGGTGAAACTAACTTACTTATGGGACGGCATGGCGCAGTTGGGAGAGTGGCATGGATCACAAACGTAAATGTTGCATGAAGCCAATAAGAAAGCCAGACAGTGTGCGGCGAAGAACAGGGATAAGTAGCTCTCAGATTAGTGCCCAGGATCAGGTGAGCGTCCCAAACACTAATCAGAGGGAGGTGAAACTAACTAACTTACTTATGGGACGGTGTGGCGCGGTTGGGAGAGTGGCATGGATCACAAACGTAAATGTTGCATGAAGCCAATAAGAAAGCCAGAGAGTGTGTGGCGAAAAACAGTAATAAGTAGCTTTCTGATTAGTGCCCAGGATCAGGTGAGCGTCCCGAACACTAATCAGAGGGAGGTGAAACTAACTAACTTACTTATGGGACGGTGTGGCGCGGTTGGGAGAGTGGCATGGATCACAAACGTAAATGTTGCATGAAGCCAATAAGAAAGCCAGAGAGTGTGTGGCGAAAAACAGTAATAAGTAGCTTTCTGATTAGTGCCCAGGATCAGGTGAGCGTCCCGAACACTAATCAGAGTGAAACTAACCTACTTACTTATGGGACGGCGTGGCGCGGTTGGGAGAGTGGCATGGATCACAAACGTAAATGTTGCATGAAGCCAATAAGAAAGCAAGACAGTGTGTGGCGAAAAACAGGAATAAGAAGCTCTCAGATTATAGCCCAGGATCAGGTGAACGTCCCAAACACTAATCAGAGGCAGGTGAAACTAACTCACTTATGGGACGGCGTGGCGCGATTGGGAGAGTGGCATGGACCACAAACGTAATTGTTGCATGAAGCCAATAAGAAAGCCAGAGAGTGTGTGGCGAAAAACAGTAATAAGTAGCTCTCTGATTAGTGCCCAGGATCAGGTGAGCGTCCCGAACACTAATCAGAGGGAGGTGAAACTAACTAACTTACTTATGGGATGGCGTGGCGCGGTTGGGAGAGTGGCATGGATCACAAACGTAAATGTTGCATGAAGTCAATAAGAAAGCCAGACTGTGTGGCGAAAAACAAGAATAAGTAGCTCTCTGATTAGTGCCCAGGATCATGTGAGCGTCCCGAACACTAATCAGAGTTAAACTAACTAACTTACTTCTGGGACGGCGTGGCGCGGTTGGGAGAGTGGCATGGATCACAAACGTAAATGTTGCATGAAGCCAATAAGAAAGCCAGAGAGTGTGTGGCGAAAAACAGGAATATGTAGCTCTCTGATTAGTGCCCAGGATCAGGTGAGCGTCCCAAACACTAATCAGAAGCAGGTGAAACTAACTTACTTACTTATGGGATGGCGTGGTGCGGTTGGGAGAGTGGCATGGATCACAAACGTAAATGTTGCATGAAGCCAATAAGAAAGCCAGACAGTGCGTGGTGAAAAACAGGAATAAGTAGCTCTCTGATTAGTGCCCAGGATCAGGTGAGCGTCCCGAACACTAATCAGAGGCAGGTGAAACTAACTCATTTATTGGACGGAGTGGCGCGGTTGGGAGAGTGGCATGGATCCCAAACGTAAATGTTGCATGAAGCCAATAAGAAAGCCAGACAGTGCATGGCGAAAAAACAGGAATACGTAGCTCTCTGATTAGTGCCCAGGATCAGGTGAGCTTCCCGAACACTAATCAGAGGCAGGTGAAACTAACTCACTTATGGGACGGCGTGGCGCGGTTGGGAGAGTGGCATGGATCACAAACGTAAATGTTGCATGAAGTCAATAAGAAAGCCAGACTGTGTGGCGAAAAACAGGAATAAGTAGCTCTCTGATTAGTGCCCAGGATCAGGTGAGCGTCCCGAACACTAATCAGAGTGAAACTAACTTACTTACTTATGGGACGGCGTGGCGCGGTTGGGAGAGTGGCATGGATCACAAACGTAAATGTTGCATGAAGTCAATAAGAAAGCCAGACAGTGCGTGGCGAAAAAACAGGAATATGTAGCTCTCTGATTAGTGCCCAGGATCAGGTGAGCCTCTCGAATACTAATCAGAGGCAGGTGAAACTAACTCACTTATTGGACGGCGTGGCACGGTTGGGAGAGTGGCATGGATCCCAAACGTAAATGTTGCATGAAGTCAATAAGAAAGCCAGACTGTGTGGCGAAAAACAGGAATAAGTAGCTCTCTGATTAGTGCCCAGGATCAGGTGAGCGTCCCAAACACCAATCAGAGGCTGCTGAACCTAACTTACTTACTTATGGGACGGCGTGGCGCGGTTGGGAGAGTGGCATGGATCACAGACGTAATTGTTGCATGAAGCCAATAAGAAAGCCAGAGAGTGTGTGGCGAAAAACAGTAATAAGTAGCTCTCTGATTAGTGCCCAGGATCAGGTGAGCGTCCCGAACACTAATCAGAGGCAGGTGAAACTAACTTACTTACTTATGGGGGACGGTGTGGCGCGGTTCGGAGAGTGGCATGGATCACAAACATAAACGTTGCATGGAGCCAATAAGAAAGCCGGACAGTGTGTGGCGAAAAACAGGAATAAGTAACTCTCAGATTAGAGCCCAGGATCAGGTGAGCTTCCCGAACACTAATCAGAGGCTGGTGAACCTAACTTACTTACTTATGGGACGGCGTGGCGCGGTTGGGAGAGTGGCCGTGCCAGCAACCTGAGGGTTTCCGGTTCTATCCCCACCTTCTACCAACCTCGTCACGTCCGTTGTGTCCTTGAGCAAGAGACTTCACCCTTGCTCCTGATGGGTCGTGGTTAGGACCTTGCATGGCAGCTCCCGCCATCAGTGTGTGAATGGGTGAATGTGGAAATAGTGAGTACCTTGAAGGTAGAAAAGCGCTATACAAGTATAACCCAATACTCACAAGGATCTGCCAATGTGTTTAAAGTTCCTCTATACAAAACTGTTGTTGTTTTTAGGAATTTTCTGCAAAAATGTTTGTCTCCCAAGTTTTAAGATGAACTCAGGGGTCGGTATGGTGTCATTCCCGGGTCCTAATTGGCCCGTCGAATGTCTGCTGGACACCGTACAGTATGTGACTCGTACCGGGTGAATCCCCCACGAGGGTTCCGTGTTAGACCGATGCAAGCTCATTGAAACATGCTCTCTACAACAGCAGGTGGTCTCGTACTTTGTCATGTCAGCATGTGGTCGCCAGAGTGGAAAGGTGAGTGACATTCCAGGCTGCTAATTTTATCCCCGTGGGGGTGTTGGACTTTTCAGGGAATAAATGCTGACAGCCAGAGACCTGCTGTGAAGTGCAGACAATACTCATCTGCTTGGCATTGGGGGCCAGAGGTGGCCTGCTGACGGATAACTGGTGTGGGGCATGCAAGCTAATTATGAATAATGCCCAGTGGTGGTCCGTCAGGGCCAGCAAGGCCTTCTCTGCTGGCCTAACACCACCAGAAATCATGATCATAATTAAAGATTGTCAGGTTCAAACACTGATGACATCTACCATTTACCATGAAGTAATTTACGTGGACCTTGAAGTCCCAATAACTTGAAAAACTTATTGGGGTGTTACCATTTAGTGGTCAATTGTATGTAATATGTACTGTACTCTACAATCTACTAATAAAAGTTTCAATCAATCAATCAATCAATTTATTAAACAGACTAGATGCAAGGAATCATGCAGAGACAGAGTTCAATTCGGCTCAATGAGGAGACACGTGTTTTGGGCTGTATTCTAGTTACAGATCCAAACTACGTTCTAAAAGTCCAGCCTGCGTGCTTCCTCTATTTATTTGGGAGGTCCCTGGTTACATCACTGAAGCTGCCGCTGAAGGGAAGGGGGTAATCACGACCACTCCAGTTAGACTTCAGAATCAACAACGCGGGCAATCGGATCACGAATTATGGTAAATGGTAAAAGGGTTATTCTTGTATAGCGCGTTTCTACCTTCAAGGTACTCAAAGCGCTTTGACGCTATTTCATACTTGCCAACCCTGAGACTCCCGAAATTCAGCGCCTCTCCCGAAAACCTCCCGAAATTCAGGCGGACCTGAGTGACGTGTTGACAACACACAACAACAGTGTCTACCGTAAAGCAGTTCGTCTGCCGTAAACAGCAATGTTGTGACACTTTTAAACAGGACAATACTGCCATCTACTGTACATGCATATGTGACCCACCCATAATGTCTCACATTTTTGTGTTGATTTATTTATTTTATTTTGTGGTTTGAATTCGTTTTTGGTGCTGTCATTACACATTTATCAGTATTCACATTGGTCAGTAGGGGGCAGTAGGGCGTTTCTTCCCAATTGAATGCTATCACCTGCAGACCGGAAGTGTCTTGTCATTCTGATGAGCGCGACCAGTCTGTGAACAATTGAAACGCCCTGTGTGCTTTTTCCTCCTGTATAACAGGTTAGTTTTGGTGAATCAACTCACTGAATAATTTCCATGTGATCTTTATAAGTTTAAGTACACATTCTGATGGTGGAGCCTAACTCTAAAGTGTTTGTGAGTTGTAGTTTGTAAATGAACACTGAAATTCAAGTATTTATTTCATATATATATATATATATATATATATATATATATATATATATATATATATATATAGCTAGAATTCACTGAAAGTCAAGTATTTCTTATATATATATATATATATATCTATCTTAACCACGCCCCCCGCCCCACCCCCGACCATGCCCCCGCCCCCACCCCCCGAAATCGGAGGTCTCAAGGTTGGCAAGTATGCGCTATTTCCACATTCACCCATTCACACACACATTCACACACTGACATTAGCTGCCATTCAAGGCCCTAACCCCGACCCATCAGGAGCAAGGGTGAAGTGTCTTGCTCAAGGACACAGCGGACGTGACGAGGTTGGTAGAAGGTGGGGATCGAACCAGACACCCTCAGGTTGCTGGCACGGCCACTTTCCCAACCGCGCCACGCCGTCCCCTAGTTGTTGTCAGTATGGCCTTCTAGATGGCCTCACGTTGAACGTGACGTTTACGCGCCCTGTGATTGGATACTCACTGGTTTGAGCCGCGGCGGCGCTATGCAGATCAGCAGAGTCACACCCGGGACCGTTAGCGGATGAATTTGAGAACACATCCAGTTGAGAGACAGTTGCGATAGCCAATCAGATCACTTACTCAGTGGCCTAGTGGTTAGAGTGTCCGCCCTGAGATGGGTAGGTTGTTAGTTCAAACCAAAGTTTATAGTCATACCAAAGACTATAAAAATGGGACCCATTACCTCCCTGCTTGGCACTCAGCATCAAGGGTTGGAATTGGGGGTTAAATCAACAAAAATGCTTCCTGGGCACGGCAAAGCTGCTGCCCACTGCTCCCCTCACCTCCCAGGGGGTGAACAAGGGTGATGGGTCAAATGCAGAGGACAAATTTCACCACACCTAGTGTGTGTGTGACAATCATTGGTACTTTAACTTTAACTTAACAAGTTGTTGACAGTAGCCTATCTAGGCAGCCTGATGTTAACCAGACTGTGATTGGATACTCACTTGTCATTCCAAAGTGACTATCCAATATCACAAGTTGCAATTTAGCAGGATAGCAGGGAGTGTTGCACTGTAGCCATACCGGGCTAGCAGAGAAATCACCTATACTCACTTTTTTAACGCACAAAGAAGGAGAACAAAACGTTTATTAGGTGGCAAGGCCAAGAAGGATATTTAAAGAGAAACTACAACTTGTGATTTTTAGGATAGGATAGGATAGGACTTTGTCATTGCACAAGTACAAAGAAATTATGTTTTCAGCACAAACCCGTTCAAGATTAGACAAACAAACAGTGTACAGGGTTACAGAACAGGAATGCTGTAAAAGATAAGAAAAAGGTAAAACGCTGGGGAGGAAGATAAGTAAAAAAAATACAATCGAGACTGGGCTCCTAAGGGGGCCTAGACTGGAGTGGGGAAAAACCTCCATGCAATGCACACATAAACACGTTACATTTAATCACGAAAAACTCGCAACAGAGGGGCGGGGGGTTGGGAGCCCTGGAGGTCGACTGCTGCTATGAAGCTCTGCCAGCCGACTAACACCCCGAGGGGAAACAAGCGGTGGTGAAGGCGGTGGGGGAAGGCAATATAGTGTATGTTCTGAACAATATTTTTGTACAATGCTTGAAGTTGTTCTTTCCCCGGAAATGCTTGTGGAACATAAATAAATTGATGTGATGCCAGTTTAGGGATGGTGAGTAGGGCATACTTGCCAACCTTGAGACCTCCAATTTCGGGAGGTGGGGGCGTGGTTAAGAGGGGAGGAGTATATTTACAGCTAGAATTCACCAAGTCAAGTATTTCATATATGTATACATATATATATATATATATATATACATATATATATATATACACACACATTATATATATATATATATATATATATACATACACACATTATATATATATATATATGTATATATATATATATATATATATATACATATATATATATATATATATATATATGTATATATATATATATATATATATATATAAGAAATACTTGACTTTCAGTGAATTCTAGCTATGAATATATATTTATTTTATTATATATATATATATATATATATATATATATATATATATATATATATATATATATATATATAAATACAAGAAATACTTGAATTTCAGTGTTCATTTATTTACACATATACTTGTTGAGTTAAGGGTTGAATTGTCCATCCTTGTTCTATTCTCTGTCACTATCTTTCTAACCATGCTGAACACCCTCTCTGATGATGCATTGCTGTGTGGCACGCACAAAAGTGCTTTCATCAAATGCACTAGATGGCAGTATTGTCCTGTTTAAGAGTGTCACAACATTGCTGTTTACGGCAGACGAACTGCTTTACGGTAGACGAAAACGTGACTGCTGTTGTTGTGTGTTGTTGCCGCGCTGGGAGGACGTTAATGAAACTGCCTAACAATAAACTTACACAAGAAACCAAGAACTCGCCCTCGATCATTGTACAGTTATAACGTGATTGGGCAGGCACGCCGTTTATATTGTGGGAAAGCGGACTCAGGTCCACCGCCTGAATTTCGGGAGATTTTCAGGAGATAATTTGTCCCGGGAGGTTTTCAGGAGAGGCGCTGAATTTCGGGAGGGTTGGCAAGTATGGAGTAGGGACTGGGTAGAGAAGGTTTCTTATCCACTTTCGGATTGACCTGAGAACTTATTAAATATCAAGAGATTTATCTCGCAGTTTTTGACATTTTCAAGCAGCAGCTTCTACAACAATGACAAAGTGATCTGATAAGCAGAGCACCTTTGCCTTAATTCAATATTTGCCCCAGGAACAAAAAGTTGGCCTTTTGGGAGTTCATCATTGTGATTGAGAGTACTTTTTTCCTCTTGACATTAAAATAGTGCACATAGAGACACTAATTATTCAACCCTGTGATGAAGTTGTAAATACTCATTAACATTAGCAGAGTCCAGGTTTTTTATAGTAGCAGAAAAAATATATTGTTTATTCCGTAAAAGAAGTATTTGATCCAAGAATTTCCGCCGTCCCCCCACAGTGAATATATGCCCATGAATCACACAAATCCGCCCTGTCCCTTCAGCAAGCAGCCTAGTGAGAAAGAGACCACTGAGGGCAGGATGATTTGAAAATGGAAGAAATAGAGGATAACAATCAAGCGCCCACGCACGGGGGCTCTAGGGACCGCAGTCATCAAGAAAACCATTTGTAACACAGCAGGCGCAGAAATCACACGTACAGACACGCCTGGATTTTCCTAATGAACACCCGAATGTTTCGGAGAAAGTTCTGGAGACATTGACGTGGTCAGTGGGGCTGGAATGGAGCTAATTGGTACCGTCTCGATTACTGAAACGTATTATTTTCGGGTCTCCCTATGTCTAGCATTAAAAGATTACAATTGGTACAACATGCGACTGCTAGACTTTTGACAAGATCAAGAAAATTTGATCATATTACGCCTATACTGTATATACCTTTATATACATATATACTTATATATATACCTATACTGTTCATACCTTTACATGCATATATACTTATATATATACCTATACTGGCTCACCTGCACTGGCTTCCTGTGCACTTAAGATGTGACTTTAAGGTTTTACTACTTACGTATAAAATACTACACGGTCTAGCTCCATC
>NC_084561.2:43166323-43176323 GCF_033978685.3 Nerophis lumbriciformis | reverse complement strand
TGAATTATGATAATTTAAAATTAATTATTTCAAATATGTTTATTTTAATGTATAATTCCATGGCTGGATGTAATAAGGAGTCAGAAAAAATACAAATAAAAATACAATTAATTTTGATGTTTTTTGCAAAATATAAAAGAGATGGACACTTTTACGGAGCGGAGAAGGCCCCCGACGCCTCGCCGGGGTCCGGGACCGAGGCCCCTTCCCCCGAGAGGGCCCCACCGGGAGCCGTAGCTGAGGCGATCCGCGAGAAGGGCCCGACGCACGTCCAGGGTCACCACCGCGCCCACCGCACCGACACCCCGCCTCGTCCGCCTTCGCCGCGGCCGGTGTCACGCGCAGCAGGTAAGCAGCTTACCTGCCCGCCACCCCCGTGGCCGGGGGCTCGTAACAGGGGTCACTCCGCGCGCTCCGCCCGCGCAGCTTACCTGCCCGCCACCCCTGTTGCCGGGGGCGCGTAACAGGGGTCACTCCGCGCGCAGTGCGCTCACGAAAGGGGTGGGGCTCACCCTGGTTGATATAGACAGCAGCTAGGACGGTGGCCATGGAAGTTGGAACCCGCTAAGGAGTGTGTAACAACCCACCTGCCGAATCAACTAGCCCTGAAAATGAATGGCGCTGGAGCGTTGGGCCCATATACCCGGCCGTCGCCGGCAGCGAGACGCGCTTGGAGGTGCGCTCAGCGCGGCTCCCATATGATTGCGCACTGGTGTGCGTCTGGGTCGTGACAGCGTGGCACGCGAATGTCTGTGCTGCATTGGATCAGTCTCCTTTCTTTAACAGGCAAAAGCTTTATAACCTCACTAATGCCTTGCATCGTCTATATTAGATATATAACAACGGGCGGGTGCGGGCGGATGGCGGGCGGATGCAGTTCTGATCAAATGTTAGATCGGGTGGATTGCGGATGGTTGACGACTTTCTGATGCGGTTGCGGATGAAATAATTGCCTATCCGCGCATCTCTAGTGTGTGTGTAATAAAATATATATATATATATATAGCTAGAATTCACTGAAAGTCAAGTATTTCTTATATATACATATATATCTTAACCACGCCCCCAACCACGCCCCCCACCCCCCACCTCCCGAAATCGGAGGTCTCAAGGTTGGCAAGTATGCAGTAGACCCATAATAAATTCATAAAAGAACTTTAACTTTTGACCATGACTGTAGTTTGTGAAACCTGGCAGGGAGAAAAACTATTGCACATGCTGTAAATACACCAAAATGGCAAACAATGTAGGCTAAACAAGCAAGTGGTAAGAATTTAGTAAGGCTGTAAATCTTACACAAATGTATCCCATCACAACGTCAAAAATGTGTACTTCTGCGGATAAAAAGGAGATTCATATCTGCTAATATATACAGATAATACACACGTATCCCTACTTGGAGAAAAGGTGAAAAATGGGCAAACCTTGAGAAGGTAAGGATGGTTGTAGAGCATGTAAGTAAAACTATAACTGTGATCTATGAGCTGTCAGCGGTGTATGCCAGGCCAGAGAACAACAACACACAGCACTTTCTGTCATGGCCACTTCACCCGTCGCACTGTAATTACCCTCATTTTTAGATTAAACTGGAACACTGACCACCGCCAGCAGCAGCATGAATAATGGAAATCCATAAGAAATGAATGTCAATTAGGTTTTTCATATTGGTGAAATGAATGATTCACACCCTAATGTATTCAAGCCCTACAGGAGGCCTCTGACACATATTTGGTACCACTTGCAATATAGCGCCTCATCGCCCATTCATCTTTTTTTGGAAGCCGTGCAGCTCAATGCCAGAGAAAGGTTATTGAACACAAAAATGCATTAAATGAGGAGGTTTCAACCCTTGTTTATATGATTAAGGATTGAAACTATTTACAAAGGAAACTGCATTAAAATGAGTGATGTCCAATCATAATCAGATTATGTCTAACGATTCAAATATTTAATCACAATTAATGGTAATGTTCGTAGTTCACTCATAATTATTTGTGATTAATCGCAAATATACACTATATTGCCAAAAGTATTTGGCCACCTGCCTTGACTCACATATGAACTTGAAGTGCCATCCCATTTCTAACCCATAGGGTTCAATATGATGTTGCAGCTATTACAGCTTCAACTCTTCTGGGTAGGCTGTCCACAAGGTTGCGGAGTGTGTTTATAGGAATTTTCCACCATTCTTCCAAAAGCGCATTGGTGAGGTCACACGGAAGGCCTGGCTCTCAGTCTCCGTTCTAATTCATCCAAAAGGTGTTCTATCAGGTTCAGGTCAGGACTCTGTGCAGGCCAGTCAAGTTCATCCACACCAGACTCTGTCATCCATGTCTTTATGGACCTTGCTTTGTGCAAGGAGCATGGAATTGTCCAAAATGTTTTGGTATCTGCTCCGGTTTGGATTTTATGTGCCGTCAAAGTCGGTCCCGTCCATCGCTGCTTGCAGCTTTAATTATCTATGTTTCTGTTTTATCTAGTGTTTTTAATTTCTATTTTATTCTAATATATTCTAACTTACTATTTTTAATTTTTTTTAAATATTTTGTAGCACTTTGAGATATTAACAAATGTAAAGTGCATTACAAATGTAATTCATTATTATTATTGTGACATGTCAATAGTTACATCCCTAATGATAATAAAAAGTAAGGTATTTTACTAAACAAACTCAACACTACTGAATCTAATTATATTTGTCCCTTCTACTTCCAGCAGATGGTTGACTTTTTCAAGACTTTTAAGAGAAGCCAGCTGCTCTCAGGACTCGGCCTCTGGTAAACAGTTGAGTTGATGACTTCTTAGTCCTGCTGTTTATTATTTATATCGCAAGCATCCTGCAGGACGGATGGTGGTACGATCTTGGCATGAGTTACACCATCCAACGTGATATGTCTTACATTTGGGACTCATGTTTCTCTCCGAGCTCGTTTCAAAAGCTTTCTAGTTATCAGATCATTAATTAGGCGCTTGGTGCCTGAGGGCTTGAAGTGGGAGAAGGGTATCCTGGCTCCACCATTTATCATCAAATATGCTCGTGCCCCGGAGTAAATGATATCAAATGTGTAAAAAACAACAACAATTAATTGAAAAAGACTGATCAGAATAGACAAGAAGCCCACTGTGGGGATCTCATGAGAGCAGATAACAATCTGACACGTTTGCCCGTTCAGCCTGGCTGGTTTCAAAACACCAGCTGGAAGGGTGCCGCATGGGCCGGGAGAGAAGCCGTTAAATTTAGGGGCAAATTTAATTAATACTGCATGCATGAATATTTTCACCGGTGTTTTTTTTTCCTCTCCATACCCGTTGGATGCTTTATTAAACGGAGACCAACTGTTTACACTGCAGGCCAAAATCGGATTTTTTTTCCAGCTGACCATTAGATTACAAGTCAAATGTTTTATCAGACTCCAGCATAAATGCGCGCATTGTGGCCCCAATGCATACTTGCCAAACTTGAGACCTCCGATTTCGGGAGGTGGGGGTGGGGCGGGGGTCGTGGTTGGGGGCGTGGTTAAGATATATATATATATATATAGAAATACTTGACTTTCAGCGAATTCTAGCTATATATATATACATATATATTTTATTATATATATATATATATATATATATATACACATTTGACGTCACTATGGGAAGTTTTGACGGAGCAGAAACGTGTGAACTCGTTGGGAGTTTCCTCCTCTCCCAGCTCGCTAGCCTCAATCTGAACCTTGGTATTTACCGTGATGACGGACTGGCAGTGTGTCGCGCCTCGCCAAGGAGCAGCGAGAATACCAAGAAGCGCATATGCCAAATTTTCAAAGAGAACGGCCTACGGATCACGATTGAAGCCAACAAGAAGCAAACCGTCAACTTCCTTGACGTCACTTTCAACCTGAGAAATAACAGCTACCAACCATTCACGAAACCCAACACAACACTCCAATACGTGCACCATGACAGCAACCACCCACCCACCACCACGAAAAGAATACCTACCGGAATTAATAAAAGGCTATCGATGCTGTCATCTAGCAAAGCTGAATTTGACCAAGCAACCCCACCGTACCAAAAAGCCCTTGATGAAAGCGGATACAATTTCACCCTCACCTATGAACCCACGCCAGGAAACCAACCAAAAAAGAACAGAAAACGAAACGACATCATCTGGTACAACCCCCCATACAGCAAAAACGTCTCAACTAACATTGGACACAAATTCCTCAATCTGATTGACAAACACTTTCCCAAAGACAACACCCTAAGAAAAGTATTCAACAAGAACAACATTAAATTGAGCTACAGCTGTATGAACAATATACGACAAATCATCTCAAACCACAACAAAACAATTGCAAATGAGCCGTCGGCCCCCGGACAGAGCGACTCCAAAACCAACAAAGGCTGTAACTGTCGAAAGAAACCTGATTGCCCTCTCAACGGGGGGTGCTAACAAACATCAGTTGTCTACCAATCTAAGGTAATACGCAAGGACATTAACACATCCGACACATATGTAGGATTAACCGAGGGAGAATTCAAAACCAGATGGAACAATCACAAGGCTTCTTTCAGGAACCAAAACCTGCGGAATACCACAGAACTCAGCAAACACATTTGGGACCTCAAAGACAATAATGTTGAATATTCAATAACATGGCAAATTCTTGCATCCAGCACACCTTACAATAGTGGTAATAAAAGATGCAACCTATGCTTGAAAGAGAAACTGTTTATTATTTACCGTCCAGACCTGTCATCCCTCAACAAGCGCAGCGAAATTGTAACAGCATGCCGCCACAGACGGAAACACCTCCTAGGTAACACATGAGCCAATCACCACGCCCCTACGACAGCCTGTACCCACCCACTCTGTGCCCTATATAAACCATGGTATGTGAATGCTCCCATTAAAATCTCCTGATGATTGAGGGTACCCCCCCTCATGAAACAGGCCTGTAGAGATGAAATAGTCTTGTGATTTTTTTTCCCACACATACATATACATATATATATATATATATATATATATATATATATATATATATATATATATATATATATATATATATATATAAATAAAATAAATACTTGAATTTCAGTGTTCATTTATTTACACATATACACACACATAACACTCATCTACTCATTGTTGAGTTAAGGGTTGAATTGTCCATCCTTGTTCTATTCTCTGTCACTATTTCAGAACACACACATTATACAAATATACATTATAGAATCAATAAGAAAACGGGAGCTCTAATTTGGGAGTCTGAATTAGGATCAGAAGTTCCTATATAAACATTGCGCAGTCGCCATTTCGTATTGATTACTGCAGCTGGGCACTGGATTCATTCACAAATACAAACTACAACTCACAAACACTTTAGAGTCGGGCTCCACCATCAGAATGTGTACTTAAACTTATAAAGTTCACATGGATATTATTCAGTGAGTTGATTCACCAAAACTAACCTGTTATACAGGAGGAAAAAGCACACAGGACGTTTCAATTGTTCACAGACTAGTCGCTCTCATCAGAATGACAAGACACTTCCGGTCTGCAGGTGATAGCATTCAATTGGGAAGAAACGCCCCCTACTGACCAATGTGAATACTGATAAATGTGTAATGAATGCTCCAAAAACGAATTCAAACCACAAAATAAAATAAATAAATCAACACAAAAATGTGACACATTATGGGTGGGTCACATATGCATGTACAGTAGATGGCAGTATTGTCCTGTTTAAGAGTGTCACAAGATTGCTGTTTACGGCAGACGAACTGCTTTACTGTAAACGAAAACTTGACTGCTGTTGTTGTGTGTTGTTACCGCGCTGGGAGGACGTTAATGAAACTGCCTAACAATAAACAAAGAACTCGCCCTCCATCATTCTACAGTTATAACGTGATTGGGCAGGCACGCTGTTTATATTGTGGGAAAGCAGACGTGAAAACAGGCTGTCAACACGTCACTCAGGTCCGCATGGAGCTGGAGGGGGCGTGGCCTCCAGCTCCGCCTGAATTTCGGGAGATTTTCGGGAGAAAATTTGTCCCGGGAGGTTTTCGGGAGAGGCGCTGAATTTCGGGAGTCTCCCGGAAAATCCTTGATGTCACTTGATTACGCAATTCCATAAAGTGAAAAAGAAAATTGACCGGATTCCGTAATTGAACAAGCGAGTCGCTACTACAAACCCCGTTTCCATATGAGTTGGGAAATTGTGTTAGATGTAAATATAAACGGAATACAATGATTTGCAAATCCTTTTCAACCCATATTCAGTTGAATATGCTACAAAGACAACATAGTTGATGTTCAAACTGATTTTTGCAAATAATCATTAACTTTAGAATTTGATGCCAGCAACACGTGACAAAGAAGTTGGGAAAGGTGGCAATAAATACTGATAAAGTTGAGGAATGCTCATCAAACACTTATTTGGAACATCCCACAGGTGTGCAGGCTAATTGGGAACAGGTGGGTGCCATGATTGGGTATAAAAACAGCTTCCCAAAAAAAATGCTCAGTCTTTCACAAGAAAGGATGGGGCGAGGTACACCCCTTTGTCCACAACTGCGTGAGCAAATAGTCAAACAGTTTAAGAACAACGTTTCTCAAAGTGCAATTGCAAGAAATTTAGGGATTTCAACATCTACGCTCCATAATATCATCAAAAGGTTCAGAGAATCTGGAGAAATCACTCCACGTAAGCGGCATGGCCGGAAACCAACATTGAATGACCGTGACCTTCCATCCCTCAGACGGCACTGTATCAAAAACCGATATCAATCTCTAAAGGATATCACCACATGGGCTCAGGAACACTTCAGAAAACCACTGTCACTAAATACAGTTGGTCGCTACATCTGTAAGTGCAAGTTAAAGCTCTACTATGCAAAACAAAAGCCATTTATCAACAACACCCAGAAACGCCGCCGGCTTCTCTGGGCCAGAGATCATCTAAGATGGACTCATGCAAAGTGGAAAAGTGTTCTGTGGTCTGACGAGTCCACATTTCAAATTGTTTTTGGAGATATTCGACATCGTGTCATCCGAACCAAAGAAGAAAAGAAACATCCAGACTTTATCGACGCAAAGTGTAAAAGGCAGCATGTGTGATGGTATGGGGGTGCATTAGTGCCCAAGGCATGGGTAACTTACACATCTGTGAAGGCACCATTAATGCTGAAAGGTACATACAGGTTTTGGAACAACATATGCTGCCATCTAAGCGCCGTCTTTTTCACGGACGCCCCTGCTTATTTCAGCAAGACAATGCCAAGCCACATTCAGCACGTGTTACAACAGCGTGGCTTTGTAAAAAAAAGAGTGCGGGTACTTTCCTGGCCCGCCTGCAGTCCAGACCTGTCTCCCATCGAAAATGTGTGGCGCATTATGAAGCGTAAAATGCGAATCATACAAGAATGGCTACGGGCTTGTAGATGGTCTCTTTTCTCCAAGTCTTTTAAACTTTTACCTTTAAATCCTTTTAACTTTAACCATTTGTCATTTTAACTTAAGCTAGCAAATTAATTAACCATTTTAAGTGAATTAAAGAATTAATTTAAATCAATTGAATGGAACAAGCAGGTTAAATGAACTCAACTAAATCCATTCAAAAATTAGAATAATTAAAAGGGAATAAATAAACTACAACAATGGCTACGGGCTTGTAAATCGTCTCTTTTCTCCAAGTCTTTTAAACTTTTACCATTCTAAATTCAAGCTTAACTTTTAGCAGGAGTTAAATACATTCAAGCTTAACTTTTAGCAAGAGTTAAACAAATTCAAGCTTAACTTTTAGCAAGAGTTAAACAAATTCAAGCTTAACTTTTAGCAAGAGTTAAACATATTCAAGCTTACTTTTAGCAAGAGTTGAACAAATTCAAGCTTAACTTTTAGCAAGAGTTAAACAAATTCAAGCTTAACTTTTAGCAAGAGTTACACAAATTCAAGCTAAACTTTTAGCAAGAGTTACACAAATTCAAGCTAAACTTTTAGCAAGAGTTAAACAAATTCAAGCTAAACTTTTAGCAAGAGTTAAACAAATTCAAGCTTAACTTTTAGCAAGAGTTAAACAAATTCAAGCTTAAATTTTAGCAAGAGTTAAACAAATTCAAGCTTACTTTTAGCAAGAGTTAAACAAATTCAAGCTTAACTTTTAGCAAGAGTTAAACCAATTCAAGCTTAACTTTTAGCAAGAGTTAAACAAATTCAAGCTTAACTTTTAGCAAGAGTTAAACAAATTCAAGCTTAACTTTCAGCAAGAGTTAAACAAATTCAAGCTTACTTTTAGCAAGAGTTAAACATATTCAAGCTTAAATTTTAGCAGGAGTTAAACAAATTCAAGCTTACTTTTAGCAAGAGTTAAACAAAATCAAGCTTAACTTTTAGCAAGAGTTAAACAAATTCAAGCTTACTTTTAGCAAGAGTTAAACAAATTCAAGCTTAACTTTCAGCAAGATTTAAAGAAATTCAAGCTTAACTTTTAGCAGGAGTTAAAGAAATTCAAGCTTAACTTTTAGCAAGAGTTAAACATATTCAAGCTTACTTTTAGCAAGAGTTGAACAAATTCAAGCTTAACTTTTAGCAAGAGTTAAACAAATTCAAGCTTAACTTTTAGCAAGAGTTAAACAAATTCAAGCTTAACTTTTAGCAGGAGTTAAACAAATTCAAGCTTAACTTTTAGCAAGAGTTAAACAAATTCAAGCTTACTTTTAGCAAGAGTTAAAAAAATTCAATCTTAACTTTCAGCAAGAGTTAAACAAATTCAAGCTTAACTTTTAGCAGGAGTTAAAGAAATTCAAGCTTAACTTTTAGCAAGAGTTAAACAAATTCAAGCTTAACTTTTAGCAAGAGTTAAACAAATTCAAGCTTAACTTTTAGCAAGAGTTAAATAAATTCAAGCTTAACTTTCAGCAAGAGTTAAATAAATTCAAGCTTAACTTTTAGCAAGAGTTAAACAAATTCAAGCTTAACTTTCAGCAAGAGTTAAACAAATTCAAGCTTAACTTTTAGCAAGAGTTAAACAAATTCAAGCTTAACTTTTAGCAAGAGTTGAACAAATTCAAGCTTAACTTTTAGCAAGAGTTAAACAAATTCAAGCTTAACTTTTAGCAAGAGTTAAACAAATTCAAGCTTAACTTTTAGCAAGAGTTAAACAAATTCAAGCTTAACTTTTAGCAAGAGTTAAACAAATTCAAGCTTAACTTTTAGCAAGAGTTAAACTAATTCAAGCTTAACTTTTAGCAAGAGTTAAACGAATTCAAGCTTAACTTTTAGCAAGAGTTAAACAAATTCAAGCTTAACTTTTAGCAAGAGTTAAACAAATTCAAGCTTAACTTTTAGCAAGAGTTAAACAAATTCAAGCTTAACTTTTAGCAGGAGTTAAACAAATTCAAGCTTAACTTTTAGCAAGAGTTAAACAAATTCAAGCTTAACTTTTAGCAAGAGTTAAATAAATTCAAGCTTAACTTTTAACAGGAGTTAAACATATTCAAGCTTACTTTTAGCAAGAGTTAAACAAATTCAAGCTTAACTTTTAGCAAGAGTTAAACAAATTCAAGCTTACTTTTAGCAAGAGTTGAACAAATTCAAGCTTAACTTTTAGCAAGAGTTAAACAAATTCAAGCTTAACTTTTAGCAAGAGTTAAACAAATTCAAGCTTAACTTTCAGCAAGAGTTAAACAAATTCAAGCTTAACTTTTAGCAAGAGTTAAACATATTCAAGCTTAACTTTTAGCAGGAGTTGAACAAATTCAAGCTTAACTTTTAGCAAGAGTTAAACAAATTCAAGCTTAACTTTTAGCAAGAGTTAAACAAATTCAAGCGTAACTTTTAGCAGGAGTTAAACAAATTCAAGCTTAACTTTTAGCAAGAGTTAAATAAATTCAAGCTTAACTTTTAGCAAGAGTTAAACAAATTCAAGCTTAACTTTTAGCAAGAGTTAAACAAATTCAAGCTTAACTTTTAGTAAGAGTTAAACGAATTCAAGCTTAACTTTTA
>NC_084561.2:43053823-43161323 GCF_033978685.3 Nerophis lumbriciformis | reverse complement strand
AAAGAGAGTCATGATACGGGAAGGGAGGGGGCGCACCGTGCGGGGGGCGGGGGGGGGCGTAATGTTGTAACAAATAATATTTCTATTATATAGGCTATACTTTGCATGTTAATTAACGTGGGATTATTTTTTGTATTTAGAAATAATAGTACCAACTTTTTTTTTTTTTTCTCCAACAGTTGTGGCACTGGCGTGGTGCCCCCTCATGGACGGCGCCCTTAGCATTTGCCTATACGGTCTATGCCACGGGCCGGCCCTGCCTGTAAGAGTCGAGACCAAGACCAATTTTAGGCTTGTTCAATAATGATTCGTGGAAATGTACTAAATGTGATATTCTATGAGCGAAATGTGCACAATTGGGTGTCATTATAATGTCCCCTGTTTTCTTAAAAGGCATCTCCACTCGTACTGAGTAGGCTATTGGTGTCCTTTCAGTGTAAGAGCACATTTAGATTCTAACACAGGCAGTGACAGACTGAAGTGTTTCAGGTGTGGACATCTATCATGGCTTAGAGCTCTCCCCCCCAAAAAAAGTTGTGTGTCACTGTCAGTGTCATGGACGTATTAAATGATCTCTTCCCCTGTCATTATAAGGACAAACAAAGCACGCCATGCATGAGAGAAACCACACAGTTGTGGTCTTCAGATGAAATCCTGAGTGTGCGATAAAACAGAGTGAGAATATAATTGATTCCGAGATGAGACAGAAGGGAATTTAACCCACGCTGGTGCAAGAAAGTCAGCCCAGTGATTCACGACCCGGCCGATGCCACACAACATTGTGTTTTTTATAGTTAGTTAATGGACGTTAGATAAGATGTTGGAAACAATTAAATGTTATTGGTGCCAGATATATTTATCATTACAGCACAGTAAATGCACGATACGTACAGTATATATATATATATATATATATATATATATATATATATATATGGGAAAAAAATCACAAGGCTATTTCATCTCTACAGGCCTGTTTCATGAGGGGGGGTACCCTCAATCATCAGGAGATTTTAATGGGAGCATTCGCATACCATGGTTTATATAGGGCACAGAGTGGGTGGGTACAGGCTGGCCTAGGGGCGTGGTGATTGGCTCATGTGTTACCTAGGAGGTGTTTCCGTCTATGGCGGCATGTTGTTACAATTTCGCTGCGCTTGTTGAGGGATGACAGGTCTGGACGGTAAATAATAAACAGTTTCTCTTTCAAGCATAGGTTGCATCTTTTATTACCACTATTGTAAGGTGTGCTGGATGCAAGAATTTGCCATGTTATTGAATATTCAACATTATTGTCTTTGAGGTCCCAAATGTGTTTGCTGAGTTCTGTGGTATTTCGCAGGTTTTTGTTCCTGAAAGAAGCCTTGTGATTGTTCCATCTGGTTTTGAATTCTCCCTCGGTTAATCCTACATATGTGTCGGATGTGTTAATGTCCTTGCGTATTACCTTAGATTGGTAGACAACTGATGTTTGTAAGCACCCCCCGTTGAGAGGGCAATCAGGTTTCTTTCGGCAGTTACATCCTTTGTTGGTTTTGGAGTCGCTCTGTCTGGGGGTCGACGGCTCATTGGCAATTGTTTTGTTGTGGTTTGAGATGATTTGTCGTATATTGTTCATACAGCTGTAGCTCAATTTAATGTTGTTCTTGTTGAATACTTTTCTTAGGGTGTTGTCTTTGGGAAAGTGTTTGTCAATCAGATTGAGGAATTTGTATCCAATGTTCGTTGAGACGTTTTTGCTGTATGGGGGGTTGTACCAGATGATGTCGTTTCGTTTTCTGTTCTTTTTTGGCTGGTTTCCTGGCGTGGGTTCATAGGTGAGGGTGAAAATGTATCCGCTTTCATCAAGGGCTTTTTGGTACGGGGGGGTTGCTTGGTCAAATTCAGCTTTGCTAGATGACAGCATCGATAGCCTTTTATTAATTCCGGTAGGTATTCTTTTCGTGGTGGTGGGTGGGTGGTTGCTGTCATGGTGCACGTATTGGAGTGTTGTGTTGGGTTTCGTGAATGGTTGGTATATATATATAAATATATATATATGTATATATATATATATATATATATATATATATATATATATATATATATATATATATATATATATATATATGTGTGTGTGTGGTCAAAAGTTTACATACACTTGTAAAGAACATCATGTCATGGCTGTCTTGAGTTTCCAATCATATCTACAACTCTGTGGTCAGATGAAACAAAAATTGAGCCACAATACCCAGCAATATGTTTGGAGGAGAAAAGGTGAAGCCTTTAATCCCAGGAACACCTTTCCTACCATCAAGCATGGTGGTGGTAGTATTATGCTCTGGGCCTGTTTTGCTGCCAATGGAACTGGTACTCTCACTATTATGTTAGATCCACTATGGACTGGACTCTTACTATTATGTTAGATCCACTATGGACTGGACTCTCACACTATTATGTTAGATCCACTATGGACTGGACTCTCACACTATTATGTTAGATCCACTATGGACTGGACTCTCACACTATTATGTTAGATCCACTATGGACTGGACTCTCACACTATTATGTTAGATCCACTATGGACTGGACTCTCACACTATTATGTTAGATCCACTATGGACTGGACTCTTACTATTATGTTAGATCCACTATGGACTGGACTTTCACAATATTATGTTAGAGCCACTATGGACTGGACTCTCACACTATTATGTTAGATCCACTATGGACTGGACTCTCACTATTATGTTAGATCCACTATGGACTGGACTCTCACACTATTATGTTAGATCCAATATGGACTAGACTCTCACTATTATGTTAGATCCACTATGGACTGGACTCTCACACTATTATGTTAGATCCACTATGGACTGGACTCTCACACTATTATGTTAGATCCACTATGGACTGGACTCTCACTATTATGTTAGATCCACTATGGACTGGACTCTCACACTATTATGTTGGATCCACTATGGACTGGACTCTCACTATTATGTCAGATCCACTATGGACTGGACTCTCACACTATTATGTTAGATCCACTATGGAATGGACTCTCACTATTATGTTAGATCCACTATGGACTGGACTCTCACACTATTATGTTGGATCCACTATGGACTGGACTCTCACTATTATGTTAGATCCACTATGGACTGGACTCTCACACTATTATGTTAGATCCACTATGGACTGGACTCTCACTATTATGTTAGATCCACTATGGACTGGACTCTTACTATTATGTTAGATCCGCTATGGACAGGACTCTTACTATTATATTAGATCCACTATGGACTGGACTCTTACTATTATGTTAGATCCACTATGGACTGGACTCTCACTATTATGTTAGATCCACTATGGATTGGACTCTTACTATTATATTGGATCCACTATGGACTGGACTCTCACTATTATATTAGATCCACTATGGACTGGACTCTTACTATTATGTTTGATCCACTATGGACTGGACTCTCACTATTATATTAGATCCACTATGGACTGGACTCTCACACTATTATGTTAGATCCACTATGGACTGGACTCTCACACTATTATGTTAGATCCACTATGAACTGGACTCTCACACTATTATGTTAGATCCACTATGGACTGGACTCTCACACTATTATGTTAGATCCACTATGGACTGGACTCTCACACTATTTTGTTAGATCCACTATGGACTGGACTCTCACACTATTATGTTAGATCCACTATGGACTGGACTCTCACACTATTATGTTAGATCCACTATGGACTGGACTCTCACACTATTATGTTAGATCCACTATGGACTGGACTCTCACACTATTATGTTAGATCCACTATGGACTGGACTCTCACTATTATGTTAGATCCACTATGGACTGGACTCTCACACTATTATGTTAGATCCACTATGGACTGGACTCTCACAGTATTATGTTAGATCCACTATGGACTGGACTCTCACGCTATTATGTTAGATCCACTATGGACTGGACTCTCACACTATTATGTTAGATCCACTATGGAATGGACTCTCACTATTATGTTAGATCCACTATGGACTGGACTCTCACACTATTATGTTAGATCCACTATGGACTGGACTCTTACTATTATGTTAGATCCACTATGGACTGGACTCTCACTATTATGTTAGATCCACTATGGACTGGACTCTTACTATTATGTTAGATCCACTATGGACTGGACTCTCACTATTATGTTAGATCCACTCTGCACTGGACTCTCACACTATTATGTTAGATCCACTACGGACTGGACTCTCACACTATTATGTTAGATCCACTATGGACTGGACTCTCACACTATTATGTTAGATCCACTATGGACTGGACTCTCACACTATTATGTTAGATCCAATATGGACTGGACTCTCACTATAATGTTAGATCCACTATGGACTGGACTCTTACTATTATGTTAGATCCACTATGGACTGGACTCTCACTATTATGTTAGATCCACTCTGCACTGGACTCTCACACTATTATGTTAGATCCACTACGGACTGGACTCTCACACTATTATGTTAGATCCACTATGGACTGGACTCTCACACTATTATGTTAGATCCACTATGGACTGGACTCTCACACTATTATGCTAGATCCACTATGGACTGGACTCTCACACTATTATGTTAGATCCACTATGAACAGGAATCTCACACTATTATGTTAGATCCACTACGGACTGGACTCTTACTATTATGTTAGATCCACTACGGACTGGACTCTCACACTATTATGTTAGATCCACTATGGACTGGACTTTCACACTATTATGTTAGATCCACTATGGACTGGACTCTCTCACTATTATGTTAGATCCACTATGGACTGGACTCACACTATTATGTTAGATCCACTATGGACTGGACTCTCACACTATTATGTTAGATCCACTATGGACTGGACTCTCACTATTATGTTAGATCCACTATGGACTGGACTTTCACAATATTATGCTAGACCCACTCGAGGTCCATTGCATCCGGTCTCCCCTAGAGGGCGGAGGGGTCACCCACATCTGTGGCCCTCTCCAAGGTTTCTCATAGTCATTCACATCGACATCCCACTTGGTTGTGAGTTTTTCCTTGCCCTTATGTGGGCTCTGTACCGAGGATGTCGTTGTGGCTTGTGCAGCCCTTTGAGACACTTGTGATTTAGGGCTATATAAGTAAACATTGATTGATTGAAGAATGTAAAGCGACCTAAGTTCATATTGGTATATAAAGGTATAGACGAGCAAATATTTTTGGCAATTTAGAGCCTGATCTACAAAAGGTTTGCGTGTATTAAAAACCTGTGCAAACTATATAGCACGTGCAAAGTAGCTCTACTAAGCTTGAGAGGAAAATCATTTAGCACTCACAATGTGATTATTTATTTATTTTAGCCTGAAACTGTTTTGTGTCAATATTTAGCATGTTCGGTGTGCAAACAGGCACAGTTACGCACAAACGGCGCAGAAGGAACGCATCATCTTTGCACAATCAACATTATTTCTGTCATAAAAATTTTAAAAAATGGATATATTGTCTGTCCAGCAATTCCATCTTTAAGCTGTACCATTTGTAATTGTATGTACCGTATTTTCCGCACTATAAGGCGCACCTAAAAACCACAAATTTACTCAAAAGCTGACAGTGCGCCTTATAACCCGGTGCGCTTTATATATGGATTAATATTAAGATTCATTTTCATAAAGTTTCGGTCTCGCAACTTCGGTAAACAGCCGCCATCTTTTTTCCCGGTAGAACAGGAAGCGCTTCTTCTTCTACGCAAACAACCGCCAAGGTAAGCACCCGCCCCCATAGAACAGGAAGCGCTTCTTCTTCTACTGTAAGCAACCACCCGCCCGCGTAGAAGAAGAAAAAGCGCGCGGATATTATCATTTCCTTTGTGTGTTTACATCTGTAAAGACCACAAAATGGCTCCTACTAAGCGACAGGTATCCGGTTCATGAAAAGACGCAATCTCTCCATCCACACACGGACTACTATTTCACAGCAACTGATATTCCTGTGAACCGCACTGTGGATACAACGGGAGCACGTACGGTGAATATTCGCACCACAGGGAATGAGAAGTCATCCTTCACTGTGGTTCTAGCTTGCCATGCTAATGGCCAGAAACTTCCACCCATGGTGATATTCAAAAGGAAGACCTTGCCAAAAGAGACCTTTCCAGCCGGCGTCATCATAAAAGCTAACTCGAAGGGATGGATGAAGAAAAGATGAGCGAGTGGTTAAGGTAAGTTTAAGTTTACGCGAAGAGGCCGGGTGGCTTTTTTCACGCAGCCCCGTCCATGTTGATATACGACTCCATGCGCGCCCACATCACGCTGGTTTTTAATATATTATTAAAGTTTGACTGACCTATCTGACTGTTTTTTTGACATTCCTTTAGCGCAGTTAGATGCGGCTTACAACACGGGGCGGCTTATAGGTGGACAAAGTTTTGAAATATGCCGTTCATTGAAGGCGCGGCTTATAACCCAGGGCGCCTTATGGTGCGGAAAATACGGTATGTTCGATACAAACAATAACAAAACCACGACAGAAGCATAGCATAAAGTATCCAGCAACAAACTTAATTTAATGCGCCGTGAATTAACTTAATTTTTTGTAGTCCCTGGGTGTTGCCAAAAAAAAACAGTCTACCACTCCACTTCAACTTAAAGACAGCATAAGTCCATCCCGGACATTCGTCAATATACACAGGTTAGTGTTTTCCAAACCTATCATTCTTCTCTGTTCGACTAAATTCACTTGATCAAACACTTTTCTACAAAATAATAAAAAATACGGATCATTCGTAGTGACATCGCACCGGCCAATACCCAAAGCTCCGATATCGGTAAGTTGTACGGGGTAGAGATGCGCGGTTTGCGGGCACAACCGCGGAGTCCGCGGATTATCCGCGGATCGGGCGGATGAAATTTTAAAAAAATTAGATTTTATCCGCGGGTCGGGTCGGGTCGGGTCGGGTCGGGTCGGGTCGGGTCGGGCGGTTGAAATAAAAAAAAATTAGATTTTAAATAGATTCAGGCGGGTGGCAGTTAAACCAATTCGGAAATATATATACATAGTTAAATGTTGTTACCCACATACGAAAAACGAGCAGGCACCTGCTGCATATGCCACAATAGAAGAAAGAAAAAAAAAAGAGCTGGACACTTTTACGGAGCGGAGAAGGCCCCCGACGCCTCGCCGGGGTCCGGGACCGAGGCCCCTTCCCCCGAGAGGGCCCCACCGGGAGCCGTAGCTGAGGCGATCCGCGAGAAGGGCCCGACGCACGTCCAGGGTCACCACCGCGCCCACCGCACCGACACCCCGCCGCGGCCGGCGTCACGCGCAGCAGGTAAGCAGCTTACCTGCCCGCCACCCCCGTGGCCGGGGGCTCGTAACAGGGGTCACTCCGCGCGCTCCGCCCGCGCAGCTTACCTGCCCGCCACCCCTGTTGCCGGGGGCGCGTAACAGGGGTCACTCCGCGCGCAGTGCGCTCACGAAAGGGGTGGGGCTCACCCTGGTTGATATAGACAGCAGGACGGTGGCCGTGGACGTCGGAACCCGCTAAGGAGTGTGTAACAACCCACCTGCCGAATCAACTAGCCCTGAAAATGGATGGCGCTGGAGCGTCGGGCCCATACCCGGCCGTCGCCGGCAGCGAGACGCGCTTGCAGGTGTGCTCAGCGCGGCTCCCATATGATTGCGCACTGGTGTGCGTCTGGGTCGTGACAGCGTGGCACGCGAATGTCTCTGCTGCATTGGATCAGTCTCCTTTCTTTAACAGGCAAAAGCTTTATATCCTCACTAATGCCTTGCATCGTCTATATTAGATATATAACAACGGGCGGGTGCGGGCGGATGGCGGGCGGGTGCGGTTCTGATCAAATGTTACATCGGGTGGATGGCGGATGGTTGACGACTTTCTGATGCGGTTGCGGATGAAATAATTGCCTATCCGCGCATCTCTAGTACGGGGCGATCCCTGATGTAAATAGGAGCACATTTGAACACTTCCAGAGGCGAAGCTTGAAAGATGCTGATTAAGCGCTAATGTTGAAAATCTTATTAGCCTTTGAAGTGATTGAATTCCTCATCTAATTAATTAACTGGAGCTCTCAGGAAATCAACAGCCAAAAAAGGCCGCGGGTTATCATCACATTTAGGTGTGTGAAACTGACATTGGGTAATACTCACACAACTGTAATGTTATGTTGCATTTTATTACTATCATATTATTATGGGCCTGCTGCAATGCAAGCAGGCCCATATTTGTATGGCTCATACTTCTAATTGTATTCTTCTTCTTCTTCCGCACGTTTCTCTTACCGCCACTACGCGACAAACCGGCCAACAAACCCCCACATATGTTATACCGTCGGAAAGGTCTCGTTCGCACCGATAGCGGAAATCTAAATCGGGATGCATTTCGTGTCACCATGGCAACGCTTTTCACGAACAAAACGAAAATGGGCCAATTGAATAGGGAATCGCCTTTTGTCTAATACGAGACGAATCAGCCAACGAACCCCCACATATGTTATACCGTCGGAAAGGTGTACTTTCCAGATATAAATGTATTTTAAATGGGGAACATTTCAGGTTACCATGGCGACGCTATTCACAATTAAAACAAACTTTGCGCCAATTTTTTTTTGCTAAAATGGGCCATCCTACTTTGTCTAATACGAGACAAGCCTGCCAACGAACCCCCACATATGTTATACCATCGGAAAGGTGTACTTTCCAGATATAAATGTATTTTAAATCGGGAACATTTTAGGTTGCCATGGCGACGCTGTTTACTATTAAAACAAACTTTGCGCCAATTTTTTTTTTGCTAAAATGGGCCAGCCTACTTTGTCTAATACGAGACGAACCTGCCAACGAACCCCCACATATGTTATACCGTCGCAAAGGTCTCGGTAAGGGCAAAAGCGGTACTTCAAGCGGGGTACCTTTCGTGTCACCATGGCAACGCTATTCATGAACAAAACGAAAATGGGCCAATTGAATAGGGAATGACCTTTTGTCTAATACGAGACGAACCAGCCAACAAAACCCCCACATATGCTATACCGTCGGAAAGGTGTACTTTCCAGATATAAATGTATTTTAATCTGGGAACATTTCTGGTTTTAGTCTGTCCGCTCTGGACAGACTAACCTCCTCCAACCTCCGAGGACAAAGCTACGAACAATGGGAGACCGGGCTTTCTGCTCCGCCGCTCCAAGTCTGTGGAACGCTTTCCCTGACCAGCTGAGGGCACCGCAGACTGTGGATGCTTTTAAAAAAAGGCTTAAAAACCCTTCTTTTTAAAAAAGACTTCTGTTTTTTTTTTAGATATATGCATACTAGTTATAGCTATTAGGCTGTTCTAGTTTTTATTTTTATTTATTTTTTTAATCATTTTATTTATTTATTTTTTAATACACTGTAGCACTTTGAGGTTAATCTGTCCGCTCCGGACAGACTAACCTCCTCCAACCTCCAAGGACAAAGCTACGAACAATGGGAGACCGGGCTTTCTGGCTCCGCCACTCCCAGTCTGTGGAACGCTCTCCCTGACCACATGAGGGCACCACAGACTGTGGATGCTTTTAAAAAAGGCTTAAAAACCCTTCTTTTTGAAAAAAAAAAGAAAAAAGAATCTTTTTTTTTTTTAGATATATGCATACTAGTTATAGCTATTAGGCTGTTCAAGTTTTTATTTTTATTGATTTTTTATTATCATTTTATTTGTATTTTTTTTAATACACTGTAGCACTTTGGGGTTAATCTGTCCGCTCCAGACAGACTAACCTCCTCCAACTTCCGAGGACAAAGCTACGAACAACGGGAGACCGGGTTTTCTGTTCCGCCTCTCCCAATCTGTGGAACGCTCTCCCTGACCACTTGAGGGCACCACAGACTGTGGATGCTTTTAAAAAAGGCTTAAAAACCCTTCTTTTTTAAAAAGCCTTCTTTAGATACATGCATACTAGTTCTAGCTATTAGGCTGTTCTAGTGTTTATTTTCATTTATTTTTATTATCATTTTTTTTTTTTTTTTTTTAATACACTGTAGCACTTTGATATTAGTCTGTCCGCTTCGGACAGACTAACCTCCTCCAACCTCCGAGGACAAAGCTACGAACAATGGGAGACCGGGCTTTCTGCTCCGCCGCTCCCAGTCTGTGGAACGCTTTCCCTGACCACCTGAGGGCACCGCAGACTGTGGATGCTTTTAAAAAAGGCTTAGAAACCCTTCTTTTTGGAAAAAAAAATATATATATTTTTTTTTTAGATACATGCATACTATTTCTAGCTATTAGGCTGTTCAAGTTTTTATTTTTTATTATTTTTATTATCATTTTATTTGTATTTTTTTTAAAACACTCTAGCACTTTGAGGTTAGTCTGTCCGCTCCGGACAGACTAACCTCCTCCAACCTCCAAGGACAAAGCTAAGAACAATGGGAGACCGGGCTTTCTGGCTCCGCCGCTCCCAGTCTGTGGAACGCTCTCCCTGACCACCTGAGGGCACCACAGACTGTGGATGCTTTTAAAAAAGGCTTAAAAACCCTTCTTTTTTCTTTTTTTTTTTAAACATTTTTTTAGATGTATGCACACTAGTTTTAGCTATTTGGCTGTTCTAGTTTTTATTTTTATTTATTTTTTTAATCATTTTATTTATTTATTTTTTAATAAACTGTAGCACTTTGAGGTTAGTCTGTCCGGAGCGGACAGACTAACCTCCTCCAACCTCCGAGGACAAAGCTACGAACAATGGGAGACCGGGCTTTCTGCTCCGCCGCTCCCAGTCTGAGGAACGCTCTCCTTGACCACCTGAGGGCACCACAGACTGTGGATGCTTTTAAAAAAAGGCTTAAAAACCCTTCTTTTTAAAAAAGCCTTTTTTTAGATGTATGCACACTAGTTTTAGCTATTTGGCTGTTCTAGTTTTTATTTGTATTTATTTTTTTAATCATTTTATTTATTTATTTTTTAATACACTGTAGCACTTTGAGGTTAGTCTGTCCGCTCTGGACAGGCTAACCTCCTCCAACCTCCGAGGACAAAGCTACGAACAATGGGAGACCGGGCTTTCTACTCCGCCGCTCCCAGTCTGTGGAACGCTCTCCCTGACCACCTGAGGGCACCGCAGACGGTGGATGCTTTTAAAAAAGGCTTAAAAACCCATCTTTTTAAAAAAGCCTTTTTTTTTTCTTTTTAGATATATGCATACTAGTTATAGCTATTAGGCTGTTCAAGTTTTTATTTTTATTTTTTTTTAATTATCATTTTATTTGTATTTTTTTTAATACACTGTAGCACTTTGAGGTTAATCTGTCCGCTCCGGACAGACTAACCTCCTCCAACCTCCGAGGACAAAGCTACGAACAATGGGAGACCGGGCTTTCTGCTCCGCTGCTCCCAGTCTGAGGAACGCTCTCCCTGACCACCTGAGGTTACCACAGACTGTGGATGCTTTAAAAAAAAAAAAAAGGCTTAAAAACCCTTCTTTTTTAAAAAAGCATTTTTTAGATGTATGCACACTAGTTTTAGCGATTTGGCTGTTCTAGTTTTTATTTTTTTTTTATTTTTTTTTAATCATTTTATTTATTTATTTTTTAATACACTGTAGCACTTTGAGGTTGGTCTGTCCGCTCTGGACAGGCTAACCTCCTCCAACCTCCGAGGACAAAGCTACGAACAATGGGAGACCGGGCTTTCTGGCTCCGCCGCTCCCAGTCTGTGGAACGCTTTCCCTGACCACCTGAGGGCACCGCAGACTGTGGATGCTTTTAAAAAAGGCTTAAAAACCCTTCTTTTTGAAAAAAAAAATAATAATAAATCATTTTTTTAGATATATGCATACTATTTCTAGCTATTAGGCTGCTCAAGTTTTTATTTTTTTTTATTTTTTTTATTATTATTTTATTTGTATTTTTTTTAATACACTGTAGCACTTTGAGGTTAATCTGTCCGCTCCAGACAGACTAACCTCCTCCAACCTCCGAGAACAAAGCTACAAACAATGGGAGTCCCAGTCTGTGGAACGCTCTCCCTGACCCCCCGAGGGCACCACAGACTGTGGACGCTTTTAAAAAAGGCTTTAAAACCCTTCCTTTTTAAAAAAGCCTTTTTTTTTTCGATATATGCATACTAGTTCTAGTTTTTATTTTTATTTATTTGTATTATATATTTTTTTTTTTTTAAGTACACTGTAGCACTTTGAGGTTGTTTACTCAATGTAAATTGCTTTTTTTTTTACAAATAAAATCTATTATTATTATTATTATTATTATAGGCGGTTTATTCCTAGGTATTTTGACAAAGGGATTATGTTAAAGGCATCACAACAGGTAACGAAGCGACTAATAACACACAAAGATGATATCTTGCAGAAGTAAAAATAATATTTCAAATTAACTTTATTTGGTAAGGGAAAAAAAAATAGCCTATTGATTCATTTAAAAAATCTTTAGACTTGAGATACTTCCAGGTGATTCTTTATAGTTGTAGTCAGAGTGCCCCCTGCTGCCGAATGACTGTTATCACCAGTGTTCCAAGTCAGATACACATTCTAATAAACAGAAATAAAACATGTCTTGGTCCAGGTTGATCCTTTTTCTTCAAATACTCAACCATGGAACTTACTCCTCGCCGCTAAAAAAATAAAAACAAATAAATAAAAAATCCACTATATACATTCTATTTTCCGTCGTCCCTTACCTTTTTGTCTCACGGTGTACGTGGCCACCGTGCCGGCCTTGATGTGGTCGGTCACGTGACAGTGCAGCATCCAAGTGCCCGGGTACTGCGGCCGCATTTTTACCGTCTAGGCAGGAAGGAAGGAGACAAAACGTAGGCGTAAAGACGACAACAGCAAATGTAAGTCGTTTTTTTCTGGGGAAATGCTGCTGCACCCAATTGGAGTGTCAGCTTTACCTGGAAGGTGGCTGGGAAAAGCTGGAAGACATCAGTAGTATGCGGGCCTCCGCCCAGCTGGGGGAAAAAAGTACACATGACATATGTGGAACTTGTAATATTATGAATTAGGGTGGCATTATATAGAAAAGTTTACCTGCAATAAGGCGCTTTTGGTAGCCATCCACAAGCTTCTGCTTGACCACTTGACCACAAAATTGGTGCAGTTCAGCTAAATGTGTTGCTTTTCAGACATGGACTTGTTTCTTCAGCATTGTCCGCACGTTTAAGTCAGGACTTTGGGAAAGCCATTCTAAAACCTTCATTCTAAGCCAGATTTAGCCGTTCCTTTACCACTTTTGAGGTGTGTTTGGGGTCATTGTCCTGTTTGGAGGTAATCCTCCTTTTTCATTGTCCCATTTACTCTCTGTAAAGCACCAGTTCCATTGGCAGCATTTTCTTCCTGATCGTGGCAGTGACAAAACTGTGCCATGCATTTTATACTTACCAACAAATGTTCAGTTCAGCTAAATGTGTTGGTTTTCTGACATGGACTTGTTTCATCAGCATTGTCCGCACGTTTAAGTCAGGACTTTGGGAAGGCCATTCTAAAACCTTCATTCTAGCCTGATTTAGCCATTCCTTTACCACTTTTGAGGTGTGCTTGGGGTCATTGTCCTGTTGGAACACCCAACTGCGCCCAAGACCCAACCTCCGGGCTGATGATTTTAGCTTGTCCTGAAGAATTTGGAGGTAATCCTCCTTTTTCATTGTCCCATTTACTCTCTGTAAAGCACCAGTTCCATTGGCAGCGAAACAGGCCCAGAGCATAATACTACCACCACCATGCTTGGCGGTAGGTTTGTTGTTCCTGGGATTAAAGGCCTCACCTTTTTCCCTCCAAACACATTGCTGGGTATTGTGGCCAAACAGCTCCATTTTTGTTTCATCTGACCACAGAACTTTCCTCCAGAAGGTCTTATCTTTGTCCGTGTGATCAGCAACAAAATTTAGACGAGCCTTAAGGTGTGGCTTCGGGAGCAAGGGCTTCCTTCTTGCATGGTAGCCTCTCAGTCCATGAAGATGCAAAACTTTGCAAAACAATTTTCTCTCAGCAGCATTTTCTTCCTGATCGTGGCAGTGACAAAACTGTGCCATGCACTTTATGCCAACCAACAAATGTTCAGTTCAGCTAAATGTGTTGGGTTTCTTACATGGACTTGTTTCTTCAGCATTGTCCGCACGTTTAAGTCAGGACTTTGGGAAGGCCATTCTAAAACCTTCATTCTAAGCCTGATTTAGCCATTCCTTTACCACTTTTGACGTGTGTTTGGGGTCATTGTCCTGTTGGAACACCCAACTGCGCCTAAGATCCAACCTATGGGCTGATGATTTTAGGTTTTAGGCTGATGGTTGCAGGGGGCGGCATGGCGTAGTGGGTAGAGTGGCCGTTTTTTTTGTTTCATCTGACCACAGAACTTTCCTCCAGAAGGTCTTATCTTTGTCCATTTGATGTCAGATGAAACAAAAATGGAGCTGTTTGGCCACAATACCCAGCAATATGTTTGGAGGAGAAAAGGTGAGGCCTTTAATCCCAGGAACACCATGCCAACCGTCAAGCATGGTGGTGGTAGTATTATGCTCTGGGCCTGTTTTTGCTGCCAATGGAACTGCTGCTTTACAGAGAGTAAATGGGACAATGGAAAAGGAGGATTACCTCCAAATTCTTCAGGACAAGCTAAAATCATCAGCCCGGAGGTTGGGTCTTGGGCGCAGTTGGGTGTTCCAACAGGACAATGACCCCAAACACACGTCAAAAGTGGTAAAGGGATGGCTAAATCAGGCTAGAATGAAGGTTTTAGAATGGCCTTCTTAAAGTCCTGACTTAACCGTGCAGACAATGCTGATGAAACAAGTCCATGTCAGAAAACCAACACATTTAGCTGAACTGAACATTTGTTGGTAAGTATGAAATGCATGGCACAGTTTTGTCACTGCCACGATCAGGAAGAAAATGCTGCTGAGAGAAAATTGTTTTGCAAAGTTTTGCATCTCCATGGACTGAGAGGCTACCATGCAACTTTCCTCCAGAAGGTCTTATCTTTGTCCATGTGATGTCAGATGAAACAAAAATTGAGCTGTTTGGCCACAATACCCAGCAATATGTTTGGAGGAGAAAAAGTAAGGCCTTTAATCCCAGGAACATCATTCCTACCGTCAAGCATGGTGGTGGTAGTATTATGCTCTGGGCCTGTTTTGCTGCCAATGGAACTGCTGCTTTACAGAGAGTAAATGGGACAATGAAAAAGGAGGATTACCTCCAAATTCTTCAGGACAAGCTAAAATCATCAGCCCGGAGGTTGGGTCTTGGGCGCAGTTGGGTGTTCCAACAGGACAATGACCCCAAACACACCTCAAAAGTGGTAAAGGAATGGCTAAATCAGGCTAGAATGAAGGTTTTAGAATGGCCTTCTCAAAATCCTGACTTAACCGTGCAGACAATGCTGAAGAAACAAGTCCATGTCAGAAAACCAACACATTTAGCTGAACTGAACATTTGTTGGTAAGTATGAAATGCATGGCACAGTTTTGCCACTGCCACGATCAGGAAGAAAATGCTGCTGAGAGAAAATTGTTTTGCAAAGTTTTGCATCTCCATGGACTGAGAGACTACCATGCAACTTTCCTCCAGAAGGTCTTGTCTTTGTCCATGTGATGTCAGATGAAACAAAAATGGAGCTGTTTGGCCACAATACCCAGCAATATGTTTGGAGGAGAAAAGGTGAGGCCTTTAATCCCAGGAACACCATGCCAACCGTCAAGCATGGTGGTGGTAGTATTATGCTCTGGGCCTGTTTTTGCTGCCAATGGAACTGGTGCTTTACAGAGAGTAAATGGGACAATGAAAAAGGAGGATTACCTCCAAATTCTTCAGGACAAGCTAAAATCATCAGCCCGGAGGTTGGGTCTTGGGCGCAGTTGGGTGTTCCAACAGGACAATGACCCCAAACACACCTCAAAAGTGGTAAAGGAATGGCTAATGAAGGTTTTAGAATGGCCTTCCCAAAGTCCTGACTTAAACGTGTGGACAATGCTGAAGAAACAAGTCCATGTCAGAAAACCAACACATTTAGCTGAACTGCACCAATTTTGTGGTCAAGTGGTCAAGCAGAAGCTTGTGGATGGCTACCAAAAGCGCCTTATTGCAGGTAAACTTGCCAAGGGACATGTAAGCAAATATTAACATTGCTGTATGTATACTTTTGACCCATTTTCAGTAGACCCATAATAAATTCATAAAAGAAGCAAACTTCATGAATGTTTTTTGTGACCAACAAGTATGTGCTCCAATCACTACATCACAAAAAAACAAGAGTTGTACATTGTGACATGACTTACCTTATATTCCACACTATGACCATGCCAGTGTACACCATGTATGTCCACCTCGTTGCCCATCCCCATCAGGTACCAGTAGACCTTATCGCCGACCTCCATGTTCAAGCCGTTGAGGTTGGCATATACCAAACCATTAATGGCTAGCAAATCAATGCATGGACACCAGTTAGTATTGTGAAACACATTTCTGTGAAGGTGGTGTTTGGGTGATGCAGCACAAGAAGTGTTAGCGCACATACAATGGTGTGTTTTTCCTCACCATGCATTTTGTTGCTTTCTATAAAGGTTTCGTCATCCTTCAAGTTCTGTCGTGGGTTCCTGATGTGAGTCCTGATGTTGTCATCCAAATACCTGGTGTGCAAACATTGCAGATAAACAAATATCACCTTTTCAGAATCAGAATCAGAATCAGAATCAGCTTTATCGTCATTACGCAAGGTAACGAGATTGAGGCCATTCCATACAGTGCGATGTGTGCATGCTAGAAAAACAATGTGCAAATATATAGAAATATAAAAAATGTAGAAGTGCAATGAATATGGTGTGAAATGAATATATACATGAAAAAAAAAACAACAACAAAAAAACAGGGTGGTTGGTGGAATGGGTTATTGCACCGAAGAGAAGGCAGTTATGAGGGACAATGGGGCAGTCCGTTCAGGATGGTTATGGCCCTGGGGAAGAAGCTGTTCTTTAGCCTGTTTGTGTTGGTTTTAATGCACCTGTAGCGCTTCCTAGAGGGCAGCAGGTGGAACAGGTCAGAGCCAGGGTGGGTGCTGTCCTTGATGATGGCACTGGCTCTGTTGAGGCAGCGGGAGGTGTAGATGTCCGTCAGAGAGGGGAGAGGGCGGCCGATGATCTTCTGAGCCGTCTTGACCACTCTTTGCAGCCTCTCCCTGTCTGCTGCAGTGCAGCTGCCGTACCATACCGTAATACAGTAGGTCAGCAGGCTCTCGATGGACGAGCGGTAGAAGGTCAGCAGCAGGTCAGGCTTCAGGTTGTACTTCCCGAGGACTCTAAGGAAGTGTAGCCGCTGCTGAGCCTTCTTGATGATTGATGTGGTGTTGACTGTCCAGGAGAAGTCATTAGAGATGTGGACTCCAAGGTATCTGAAGGTGTGGACCCTCTCTACACGCTCGCCGTTGATGTAGAGGGGGGCAGGGTCGGTGCTGCTCCTCCTGAAGTCGACGATGATCTCTCTGGTCTTGCTGGTGTTGAGAGCGAGGTTGTTCTCCGAAGACCAGGCCGTCAGCTTCAGGACCTCCTCTCTGTAGGCAGCCTCGTCACCCCTGGAGATGAGCCCGACCACTGTGGTATCGTCGGCGAACTTGACGGTAAGGTTGTCACTGTGGGCCGGACTGCAGTCATGGGTGTAAAGGCAGTAGAGGAGGGGGCTCAGCACACAGCCCTGTGGGGAGCCGATGCTCAGCGTGCGGGAGGATGAGAGGTGCGGGCCAAGTCTCACATTCTGGGGTCGGTCCGTTAGGAAGTCCCTTATCCAGGCGTTTGTGAGAGGGGGGAGGCCAAGAGTGTCCAGTTTATTGCAGAGTCTGTCCGGGATTATTGTATTGAAGGCAGAGCTATAGTCCACAGAGAGCATCCGGACGTATCAGGTAATGGACTTGGCCATTGAAGAATATAGCATTTATTTTGCCATTTTAAAGCCGGTAAATATGTATTTATTTTTAAAAGTTTCAAAGGGGGGGTTGAATAATTTAGCATATGGCCGCTTGTCCAAATATTTATATTCTTGAAACAGAGGCACACTGCGTGATAAATTGCAAGGGTAAACAACACTGTGGAGGGAGAGTGTGATCAGCGCGCCTGCAGGAGCAAAGGTCACCGCCTCTGTCGATGGCGTTGAGGGCGGAGCACCATCGGATAGGGGCGGGGCATGTGCTGACGGCGAGACACAGCTGGCAGGTGATTAGATTTCACAGGTGGTACGTGTTAATCTAATCTATGGGCGGCATGGCGTAGTGGGTAGAGCAACCGTGCCAGAAACCTGAGGGTTGTAGGTTCGCTCCCCGCCTCTTACCATCCAAAAATCGCTGCCGTTGTGTCCTTGGGCGGGACACTTCACCCTTTGCCCCCGGTGCCACTCACACCGGTGAACTGAATGATGAATGATAGGTGGTGGTCGGAGGGGCCGTTGGCGCAAATTGCAGCCACGCTTCCGTCAGTCTACCCCAGGGCAGCTGTGGCTATGAAAGTAGCTTACCACCACCAGGTGTGAATGATTGATGGGTTCTACCGTATTTTCCGCACCATAAGGCGCCCTGGGTTATAAGCCGCGCCTTCAATGAACGGCATATTTCAAAACTTTGTCCACCTATAAGCCGCCCCGTGTTATAAGCCGCATCTAACTGCGCTAAAGGAATGTCAAAAAAACAGTCAGATAGGTCAGTCAAACTTTAATAATATATTAAAACCAGCGTGATGTGGGCGCGCATGGAATCGTATATCAACATGGACGGAGCTGCGTGAAAAAAGTCACCCGGCCTCTTCGCGTAAACTTAAACTTACCTTAACCACTCGCTCATCTTTTCTTCATCCATCCCTTCGAGTTAGCTTTTATGATGACGCCGGCTGGAAAGGTCTCTTTTGGCAAGGTCTTCCTTTTGAATATCACCATGGGTGGAAGTTTCTGGCCATTAGCATGGCAAGCTAGAACCACAGTGAAGGATGACTTCTCATTCCCTGTGGTGCGAATATTCACCGTACGTGCTCCCGTTGTATCCACAGTGCGGTTCACAGGAATATCAAAAGTCAGTGGAACCTCGTCCATGTTGATAATGTTCTCTGGCCGGATCTTTTTTTCAGCTATCTTGTTTTTACAATATGCATGGAAAGTAGCCAGCTTTTCTTGAAAGTCTTTAGGCAGTTGCTGTGAAATAGTAGTCCGTGTGCGGATGGAGAGATTGCGTCTTTTCATGAACCGGATCCCTGTCGCTTAGTAGGAGCCATTTTGTGGTCTTTACAGATGTAAACACACAAAGGAAATGAAACGTACGGTAATATCCGCGCGCTTTTTCTTCTTCTACGCGGGCGGGTGGTTGCTTACAGTAGAAGAAGAAGCGCTTCCTGCTCTATGGGGGCGGGTGCTTACCTTGGCGGTTGCTTGCGTAGAAGAAGAAGCACTTCCTCTTCTACGGGGAAAAAAGATGGCGGCTGTTTACCGTAGTTGCGAGATCGAAACTTTATGAAAATGAATCCTAATATTAATCCATATATAAAGCGCACCGGGTTAAAAGCCGCACTGTCAGCTTTTGAGTAAATTTGTGGTTTTTAGGTGCGGCTAATAGTGCGGAAAATACGGTACTCAAAGCGACTTTGGGTACTTAGAAAAGCGCTATATAAATCCCAGTTATTTTTTTTATTTTAATTTTATTTTTAATCATCTGTTGTCTTTAACAGTGAGCAGCCGGGAGCAGAGCGAGAGAGAGGATACGGACGTGACTGAAAGGTCGCTTTCTGCTGGAGAAAACTTTTGTGAAAAACCTATGTTTATTAAAACCTTGTTAAAACCTGCACGCTTGGCTCCTGACAGTGGAGCTGCTGGGAAGTGACTTCCACAAACATGTTTCTGTTAAACCTCTCAAAACACCGAATCACATCTTGTATATTTTAGGTTAAATACGTGTTGGTAGTGAATCTTGAAAAAATGTGTTTGTATTGTTTAAACTCTTCCAGCCTTAAGTTTTAATTTTTCGCAGTGATTGACAACACACACTTACTCTTAGGATCCAAAAGGGCCCCTTTCATAAAGGTGTCATAAGTTAAATCAAAATGTTGTTTTACTTTCAATGCTTAAAATCTTTTAACAACTTCATATTTATGTATTAATATACAGTTTTGATGTTTTAAAAAAAAAATGTATTATGGCCTTTTTGTCAAAAATAACAATGCAGAATATGCAATATAATTCAAAAAAATAATTTGCTGAGTAGATTAATTGAGAAATAAACAGATAATTTTGACAGTGCCCACTGAGCTAGAATAAGAGAGAAAACAGGCCGGACTTGGTTGATTTTATTGAATTTTATATACATATATGTATAATAAATACTGTATATATGGTCAAAAGTTTACATACACTTGTAAAGAACATCATGTCATGGCTGTCTTGAGTTTCCAATCATTTCTACAACTCTTATTTTTTTGGTGATATACAGGTAAAAACCAGTAAATTAGAATATTTTGACGCTGGATCTCAGGAAACAGAGTGGACCGACACCAGCTGGACTGCTGCTGAGTGGTCCAAAGTCATGTTTTCTGACGAAAGCAAATTTTGCATTTCCTTTGGAAATCGAGGTCCCAGAGTCTGGAGGAAGACAGGAGAGGCACAGGATCCACGTTGCCTGAAGTCTAGTGTAAAGTTTCCACCATCAGTGATGGTTTGGGGTGCCATGTCATCTGCTGGTGTCGGTCCGATCTGTTTCCTGAGATCCAGGGTCAACGCAGCCGTCTACCAGCAAGTTTTAGAGCACTTCATGCTTCCTGCTGCTGACCTGCTCTATGGAGATGGAGATTTCAAGTTCCAACAGGACTTGGCGCCTGCACACAGCGCAAAATCTACCCGTGCCTGGTTTACGGACCATGGTATTTCTGTTCTAAATTGGCCCGCCAACTCCCCTGACCTTAGCCCCATAGAAAATCTGTGGGGTATTGTGAAAAGAAAGATGCAGAATGCCAGACCCAAAAATGCAGAAGAGTTGAAGGCCACTATCAGAGCAACCTGGGCTCTCATAACACCTGAGCAGTGCCAGAAACTCATCGACTCCATGCCACGCCGCATTAACGCAGTAATTGAGGCAAAAGGAGCTCCAACCAAGTATTGAGTATTGTACATGCTCATATTTTTCATTTTCATACTTTTCAGTTGGCCAACATTTCTAAAAATCCCTTTTTTGTATTAGCCTTAAGTAATATTCTAATTTTGTGACACACGGAATTTTGGATTTTCATTTGTTGCCACTTCAAATCATCAAAATTAAATGAAATAAACATTTGAATGCATCAGTCTGTGTGCAATGAATAAATATAATGTACAAGTTACACCTTTTGAATGCAATTACTGAAATAAATCAAGTTTTTCAAAATATTCTAATTTACTGGCTTTTACCTGTATATTGTGGCCAAACAGCTCAATTTTTGTTTCATCTGACATCACATGGACAAAGATAAGACCTTCTGTGGTCAGATGAAACAAAAACTTTGGCCACAATACCCAGCAATATGTTTGGAGGAGAAAAGGTGAAGCCTTTAATCCCAGGAACACCATCCCTACCGTCAAGCATGGTTGGTGGTAGTATTATGCTCTGGACCTGTTTTGCTGCCAATGGAACTGCTGCTTTACAGAGAGTAAATGGGACGATGAAAAAGGAGGATTACCTCCAAGCTAAAATCATCAGGTTGGGTCTTGGGCGCAGTTGGGTGTTCCAACGGGACAATGACCCCAAACACACGTCAAAAGTGGTAAAAGAATGGCTAAATCAAGCAAGAATGAAGGTTTTAGAATGGCCTTCCCAAAGTCCTGACTTAAACGCGTGGACAATGCTGAAGAAACAAGTCCATGTCAGAAAACCAACACATTTAGCTGAATTTTGTCAAGAGGTGTCAGAATAATTGTATCTAAGTTATCACAAAACCTTGTGTTTCAATGAGTTCCCGGCGAGCAGACAAAAGCTGTCTTTGATCTTACCAATCAAAAGGCTTGTAAAACTCCACTGTGTAGGATGGGCAGCGACATGAAGGCGTCGGTTTCTTTGATCTATTGTAATCCACGGGAAGATTTTGTCTTGACCCGAGATCTACAAAGCGGAAGGGAAGCAGGACCTGACCCCCCTCCAGGCATCATTTCTTTGACCTGTTTTGTAACCAAAGGCGACGGCTGTTTACGACCCCCCTTCCTTTCGAAACAGCTGTTGCCATGTAATCAGGGAAAGTCCAAATAAAAGAGGAGGCGTGCAACCTTTCGTCAGAGCGTGGTGGAAGACAAAGAGTACAGCCCAGGCGTTAGAGATGCGCGGTTTGCGGGCACAACCGCGTAGTCCGCGGATTATCCGCGGATCGGGCGGATGAAATTAAAAAAAATTAGATTTTATCCGCGAGTCGGGTCGGGTCGGGTCCGGCGGTTGAAATAAAAAAAAAAAAGATTTTAAATAGATTCAGGCGGGTGGCAGTTAAACCAATTGGTAAATATATATACATAGTTAAATGTTGTTACCCACATACGAAAAACGAGCAGGCACCTGCAGCATATGCCACAACAGAAGAAGAAAAAAAAAAAGAGATGGACACTTTTACGGAGCGGAGAAGGGACGCCTCGCCGGGGTCCGGGACCGAGGCCCCTTCCCCCGAGAGGGCCCCACCGGGAGCCGTAGCTGAGGCGATCCGCGAGAAGGGCCCGACGCACGTCCAGGGTCACCACCGCACCGACACCCTGCCTCGTCCGCCTTCGCCGCGGCCGGCGTCACGCGCAGCAGGTAAGCAGCTTACCTGCCCGCCACCCCCGTGGCCGGGGACTCGCAACAGGAGTCACTCCGCGCGCTCCGCCCGCGCAGCTTACCTGCCCGCCACCCCTGTTGCCGGGTGCGCGTAACAGGGGTCACTCCGCGCGCAGTGCGCTCACGAAAGGGGTGGGGCTCACCCTGGTTGATATAGACAGCAGGACGGTGGCCATGGAAGTCGGAACCCGCTAAGGAGTGTGTAACAACCCTCCTGCCGAATCAACTAGCCCTGAAAATGGATGGCGCTGGAGCGTCGGGCACATACCCGGCCGTCGCCGGCAGCGAGACGCGCTTGGAGGTGCGCTCAGCGCGGCTCCCATATGATTGCGCACTGGTGTGCGTCTGGGTCTTGACAGCGTGGCACGCGAATGTCTGTGCTGCATTGGATCAGTCTCCTTTCTTTAACAGGCAAAAGCTTTATAACCTCACTAATGCCTTGCATCGTCTATATTAGATATATAACAACGAGCGGGTGCGGGCGGGTGTATGTGCTCCAATCACTACATCACAAAAAGTAGAAATGATTGTAAACTCAAGACAGCCATGACATGATGTTCTTTACAAGTGTGTGTACACTTGTATGTAAACATAGTAATATACTGGGATTACAGTATGTTAAAAATAGCAGTTACAATGGGAGTCAATGGGGTGGAAAGAATTGATAAGAGAGTGTGTGATACTGTATTTGTATATCCTATCCTAACAACGTTGCAATCAGAAACACAATATGATTAAAAAAAACTGATCAATGATATGACAAAACGTGTAAATAAACTACTGCTACTACTCTTTCTTTGTACTGTGAAATATTGGTAGATTGTCACTGTTTCTACTCATATAATCCCAATTTATTTATTATTTAGCATTAAAAGTCAATCTAATTCTGAATTTTTATTAGGTTTTCCATTTCTATAGTATTGTTTTTGAAAAGACTCTTACTCACCAGCTTTCATTCTCATCAAAGACCAGGAACAGCAGCGCAAACTCTTCAATTTCCTTCTTCAGGCCCAAAGTCCTTAAGCAACATAATTCATCAACTTCAGCATAAAGTGGTATTAAATGACGTCACACAACAGATAATTGATTACTGTACCTTTTAATCATTGGGATAATTTAAACTGTGTTTAAACAGAGGTGTCAAACACATTTTCACCAAAGGCCATATTAGCATTATAGGTGCCACCAAAGGGCCGAAAGACAGTAATGAAAGTAAATACAATGTAAAAAAAAAAAAATATATATATATATATATATATATATATATATATATACATATATATATATATATATATATATATATATATATATATATATATATATATATATATATATATATATATATTTTATATATTTATATATATATATATATATATATATGTTATATAAATATATATATATATATATATATATATATATATATATATATATATATATATATATATATATGTATTTTGTAATAACTAAAAGACAGTAATGCAAGTAAATACAATGTAAAATTATATATATATATATATATATATATATATATATATATATATATATATATATATATATATATATATATATATATATATATACGCATGTATTTTTTAATAACTAATAAAAATACATATATATATATGTATTTGTATTAGTTATTAATATATATATATATGTATTTTTCAATAACTAATAAAAATACATATATATATATATATATGTATTTGTATTAGTTATTAAAAAATACATACATATATATATATATATATATATATATATATATATATATATATATATATATATATATATATATATATATATATACATATATATATATGTATGTATTTGTATGTATGTATGTATTTTCAATAACTAAAAGACAGTAATGAAACTAAATACAATGTAAAAAAAAATAATATATATATATATATGTATTTTTAATAACTAACTAAAATACATATATATATATATATATATATATATCATCCATCCATCCATCTTCTTCCGCTTATCCGAGGTCGGGTCGCGGGGGCAGCAGTCTAAGCAGGGAAGCCCAGACTTCCCTCTCCCCAGCCACTTCGTCCAGCTCCTCCCGGGGGACCCCGAGGCGTTCCCAGGCCAGCCGGGAGACATAGTCTTTCCAACGTGTCCTGGGTCTTCCCCGTGGCCTCCTACCGGTCGGACGTGCCCTAAACACCTCCCTAGGGAAGCATTCGGGTGGCATCCTGACCAGATGCCCGAACCACCTCATCTGGCTCCTCTCGATGTGGAGGAGCAGCGGCTTTACTTTGAGCTCCTCCCGGATGGCAGAGCTTCTCACCCTATCTCTAAGGGAGAGCCCCGCCACCCGGCGGAGGAAACTCATTTGGGCCGCTTGTACCCGTGATCTTGTCCTTTCGGTCATAACCCAAAGCTCATGACCATAGGTGAGGATGGGAACGTAGATCGACCGGTAAATTGAGAGCTTTGCCTTCCGGCTCAGCTCCTTCTTCACCACAACGGACCGATACAGCGTCCGCATTACTGAAGACGCCGCACCGATCCGCCTGTCGATCTCACGATTCACTCTTCCCTCACTCGTGAACAAGATATATATATATATGTATTTTTATTAGTTATTAATATATATGTACTGTATATATACGTATTTTTTTATAATTAATAAAAATACATATATATATATGTATTTGTATTAGTTATTAAAAAATACATATATATATATATTTATATATATATTATATAAATGTATATATATATATATATATATATATATATATGAATATATGTAGTTTGTAATAACTAAAAGACAGTAATGAAAGTAAATACAATGTAAAATAATATATATATATATATATATATATATATATATATATATATATATATATATATATATATACGCATGTATTTTTTAATAACTAATAAAAATACATATATATATATATATATATATGTATTTGTATTAGTTATTAATATATATATATATATATATATATATATATGTATTTTTTAATAACTAATAAAAAAATATATATATATATGTATTTGTATTAGTTATTAAAAAATACATACATATATAACATATATATATATATATATATATATATATATATATATATATATATATATATATATATGTATGTATGTATTTTCAATAACTAAAAGACAGTAATGAAACTAAATACAATGTAAAAAAAATATATATATATATATATATGTATTTTTAATAACTAACTAAAATACATATATATATATATATATATATATATATATACATATATATATATATATATATATATATATATGTATTTTTATTAGTTATTAATATATATGTACTGTATATATACGTATTTTTTTATAATTAATAAAAATACATATATATATATGTATTTGTATTAGTTATTAAAAAATACATATAAATATATTTATTTATTTTTTAATAACTAAAAGACAGTAATGAAACTAAATACAATGTAATATATATATATATATATATATATATATATATATATATGTATTTTTTTTAATTTTTTTTTTACATTGTATTGACTTTCATTACCGTCTTTTAGTTATTAAAAATACATACATTTTTTTTTTACATTGTATTTACTTTCATTACTGTCTTTTAGTTATTAAAAAATACACACATATATATATATATATATATATATATATATATATATATATATATATATATATATATATATATATATATATATATATATATGTATGTATTTTTAATAACGAAAAGACAGTAATGAAAGTAAATACAATGTAAAAATAACTAAAATAAAATAAATTTAAAATTACAAAAAAAAAAAAAAAAAAAAAAAATATATATATATATATATATATATATATATATACCACTACGCAAGTTCCATTTAATGGTACGCCAAAGAATCACAGTGTTTTATTTTCCTATCTTCATACACAGTGTTACTGTTCAAACCGTGCGTAATGGTACAGTGACCAAAAATATGGAAAATAATAATTAAACAAAACATTTGCCTTGTTTTAAATGAATACTTAGGCCTACTACGCTACTGTATTTTAATGTTGGTCATTCCGGTGGTACTTGAAGAGCTTAATGAGGTGGTACTTGGTGAAAAAAGTTTGAGAATCGCTGATTTATTTAATCACATTAGCCATAAAACTTATTCATTTAGCAGTCAGATGCTATATAATAAATTGTCCAATTTTGATGAAATTATAAAAATCCCCAAAATTTAAGAAAATGCTTGGAATATTTATTTTATGACGTTAGACTACGATTGCATGGGGTGCAGGGAGGGGTGGGGGTGGAGTTACCTTATGTAACATAGGGGGGAAAAAACACTTTAAAAGGTTTAAAAAATAAGAGTGTCCGCAAAATTGCTATAGAAGTAACACACCTTGCAAGCTCTTGTGGGCCACATAAAATGACATGGCGGGCCACGTATGCCCTGGGGGCCTTGCGTTTAACACATGTGCAGTAAAATAGTTCCTTTTAATCCATTTCCACACGTAACAGTTGCTCAATAATAGAGATGTACTCACCTGGCCCAGCTACGGCGACAGATGACCAAGGGACCAATTAGACCACTGTACAGATCCTGGCAGGGAGGGGTGTAACATGTCAATGTGTGTGTGTGTGTGTGTGTGTGTGTGTGTGTGTGTGTGTGTGTGTGTGTGTGTGTGTGTGTGTGTGTGTGTGTTCTTGTATTTCTACCCATCATGGTCCCAATACGGAAAACCATTGCATCTAATAGAGAGCCAAATACTAGAGTCCGTGAACATTGCTCCAAAGTCAGGATTTTTTGTTGATTTAATGTGCATACAAAAGTAAACATTGACAGGTGCAAAGGCAGCAATATATGATTAAACAAGACTAAAGAAGGACTTCCCTATTCATCCCTGGAAAAAAACGCCAGGTGAACAGCTGATTTTACCACTTCTGTTGCTGCCGTAAGACAACCCGCGTCCCATATGTGACCATAGGATGAACAAATAAACTACGGTACTAAGACTATAGTGGTCATTAACTGTTAGCTTCTACAGCTGGGTTGCCCAAAGTGCGGCACAGGGGCCATCTGTGGTCCATGATTCCTTTGTTATCGGCCTTAAGCGCATTACAAAACACTAAAAATAGAGATCTCATTTGCACCCCTAGTGGTGAAATCCATCAAAATGAGGGTGGTTCTAAAAAGGAGGGATTTTGTCAAATTGACTGTGTCGCTTTTAAAAGTGGTCAACATATGAAATAACAGGTGCGTGTAAAAATTTGAAATGCTCCTCCTCTGGCCAACATATGTAACAACAAGTGTGTGTAAGGAACTGAAATGCGCCCCCTTTGGCCAAAATGTATTGGAAAAAAAATAATATATGTATATAGAGACTTACTGTAATAACTTGAAGTAAATAATGAGGAATAAAAAACAATTACAAACAAAAATCCGAAAAAAAAAACCCATCTTTTTCTCAAAATGTGTCGACTTTTTTCTTATAAAATTGGGAACAATTTCTCATATTCTTTCTGTTTCTGTAATATTGCAATATTTTCTCATAAAATTATTACTTTTTAATGCAAAATGGTGACATTTATCATATAAATTTTGACTTTTATCACAATATTGACAATTTTTTTGTTGTTCTTGTAAAACAGTGACCTTTTTTGAGTAAAAAGATGACTTTTGTCACAGTTTTGCCAAGTAAAATTCCGATTATTATTATATTGCCAAAATGTTAAAGTTTTCTTATAAAATTGTGACTTTTGTCGAGTAAAATTACGAATCTTTTTATAGAATTGCTAAAATGTTAAGCTTTTTTGTTAAAATTGCGACTGTTATTGAGTAAAATCCAACTTTTATCATAATATTGCACACATGTTCCGTTTTTCTTGTAAAATTTTGACTTGCGTTTAGTAAAATGACGACTTTTATTATAATACTGCCAACATTTCAAGTTTTACTTGTGAAATTGTGACCTTTTTCTTGTGAAATTCCAACTCATTTTTCACAACAAGCTTTTTTATATTTGCATAGTATGTATATATTATTAATGTTGTAAATACACGACTAATGCAGAATGTCTCATTTGCACCCCCTGGTGGTGAAATCTATCAAAATGAGGGTGGTCCCAAAAAGGAGGGATTTTTCTAATTGACTGTGTGTCGCTTTTAAAAGTGCTCCCCCTCTGGTCAACATATGAAATAACAAGTGTGTGTAAACATTTGAAGTGCTCCCCCTCTGGTCAACATATGTAATGACAAGTGTGTGTAAGAAATCGAAATGCGCCTTCTTTGGCCAAAATTAATTAAAAAAATGTAATAAATATGTATATAGAGACATACTGTAAAAAGTAAATAATGAGGATTAAAAACCAATTACAAATAAAAATCCGAAAAAAATACATTAACTAAAAGCAGTCTTTTTCTCAAAATGTGTCGACTTTTTTTAAATAAAATTGGGAACAATTTCTCATATTCTTTCTATTTCTGTAATATTGCAATATTTTCTCGTAAAAGTATTACTTTTTTTATGTAAAATTATTACTTTTTTATGTTAAAGTATTACTTTTTAATGCAAAAGGATGACATTTGTCATACAAAATTCTGACTTTTATCACAATATCGCCAATTTTTTGTTGTTCTTGTAAAATAGTGACCTTTTTTGAGTAAAATTATAACTTTTGTCATAATTTTGCCAAGTAAAATTCCAATTATTATTATAATATTGCCAAAATGTTAAAGTTTTCTTAAAAAATTGTGACTTTTGTCGAGTAAAATTACGAATCTTTTTATAAAATTGCTAAAATGTTAAGCTTTTTTGTTAAAATTGCGACTGTTATTGAGTAAAATCCAATTTTTATCATAATATTGCACAAATGTTCCGTTTTTCTTGTAAAATTTTGACTTGCGTTGAGTAAAATGACGACTTTTATTATAACACTGCCAAAATTTCAAGTTTTACTTGTGAAATTGTGACCTTTTTCTTGTGAAATTCCAACTCATTTTTCACAACAAGCTTTTTTATATTTGCATAGTATGTATATATTATTAATGTTGTAAATACACATCTAATGCAGAATGTCTCATTAGCACCCCTGCTGGTGAAATCTATCAAAATGAGGGTGGTCCCAAAAAGGAGGGATTTGTCTAATTGACTGTGTGTTGCTTTTAAAAGTGCTCCCCCTTCCGTCAACATATGAAATAACAAGTGTGTGTAAACATTTGAAGTGCTCCCCCTCTGGTCAACATATGTAATGACAAGTGTGTGTAAGAAATCGAAATGCGCCTTCTTTGGCCAAAATTAATTTAAAAAATGTAATAAATATGTATATAGAGACATACTGTAAAAAGTAAATAATGAGGATTAAAAACCAATTACAAACAAAAATCCGAAAAAAAGACATTAACTAAAAGCAGTCTTTTTCTCAAAATGTGTCGACTTTTTTTAAATAAAATTGGGAACAATTTCTCATATTCTTTCTATTTCTGTAATATTGCAATATTTTCTCGTAAAAGTATTACTTTTTTTATGTAAAATTATTACTTTTTTATGTAAAATTATGACTTTTTAATGCAAAATGGTGACATTTGTCATATAAATTCTGACTTTTATCACAATATTGACAATTTTTTTGTTGTTCTTGTAAAACAGTGACCTTTTTTGAGTAAAAAGATGACTTTTGTCACAGTTTTGCCAAGTAAATTCCGATTATTATTATAATATTGCCAAAATGTTAAAGTTTTCTTAAAAAATTGTGACTTTGTCGAGTAAAATTACGAATCTTTTTATAAAATTGCTAAAATTTTAAGCTTTTCTGTTAAAATTGCGACTGTTATTGAGTAAAATCCAATTTTTATGATAATATTGCACAAATGTTCCGTTTTTCTTGTAAAATTTTGACTTGCGTTGAGTAAAATGACGACTTTTATTATAATACTGCCAACATTTCAAGTTTTACTTGTGAAATTGTGACCTTTTTCTTGTGAAATTCCAACTCATTTTTCACAACAAGCTTTTTTATATTTGCATAGTATGTATATATTATTAATGTTGTAAATACACATCTAATGCAGAATGTCTCATTTGCACCCCTGCTGGTGAAATCTATCAAAATGAGGGTGGTCCCAAAAAGGAGGGATTTTTCTAATTGACTGTGTGTCGCTTTTAAAAGTGCTCCCCCTCTGGTCAACATATGAAATAACAAGTGTGTGTAAACATTTGAAGTGCTCCCCCTCTGGTCAACATATGTAATGACAAGTGTGTATAAGAAATCGAAATGCGCCTTCTTTGGCCAAAATTAATTTAAAAAAAATGTAATAAATATGTATATAGAGACATACTGTAAAAAGTAAATAATGAGGAAAAAACCAATTACAAATAAAAATCCGAAAAAAAGACATTAACTAAAAGCAGTCTTTTTCTAAAAATGTGTCGACTTTTTTAAAATAAAATTGGGAACAATTTCTCATATTCTTTCTGTTTCTGTAATATTGCAATATTTTCTCGTAAAATTATTACTTTTTTATGTAAAATTATTACTTTATAATGCAAAATGATGACATTTGTCATACAAAATTCTGACTTTTATCACAATATCACCAATTGTTTTGTTGTTCTTGTAAAATAGTGACATTCTTTGAGTAAAATTATAACTTTTGTCATAATTTTGCCAAGTAAAATTCCAATTATTATTATAATATTGCCAAAATGTTAAAGTTTTCTTATAAAATTGTGACTTTTGTCGAGTAAAATGACGACTCTTTTCATAAAATTGCCAAAATGTTAAGATTTCCTTGTAAAATTGCGACTGTTATTGAGTAAAATTCCAACTTTTATCATAATATTGCACACGTTCAGTTTCTCTTGAAAAATGTTGACTTGCGTTGAGTAAAATGACGACTTTTATTATAATACTGCCAAAATTCTACGTTTTTCTTGTGAAACTGTGACCTTTTTCTTGTGAAATTTTTCACAACAAGCTTTTTTTTATATTTGCATAGTATGAATATATTATTAATGTTGTAAATACACATCTTTATATATCTAGAAAGGGTGGTCCTAAAAAGGTAGGCATTTTTCAGAGGTCTCAAGAAGGTAAGAAATACAAGACTGTGCATGTGTGCGTGTGTGTGTGTGTGTGTGTGTGTGTGTGTGTGTGTGTGTGTGTGTGTGTGTGTGTGTGTGTGTGTGTGTGTGTGTGTGTGTGTGTGTACAGCACACCTTGGCAACATCCACCGTGGAGTAGTATGCTGACACGGAGCACTCCTCCTGCTCAGTGGTAGGTCCTGTAGTCTTAGTAACATACCACTCATAGATGTGAGTCCCACCTGTGAAGCACATTTAATAATTCATGTTAAGACTTTGTAACAAATATAATATCTCCTCAAAAGGTTGTCTTGTAAGCCACTCTCCAACTTTAATGAATACAAACGGATACCGAGTTATGTTCCTGAAAGAGAACCACATGTTTCTATTAATAATCAAAATTAGTTTTAATGACATTCAGACTTTACTTCAATCAACAACGGAGCAGCGTCTCCTCATCCGGAAACAACAACGCCCGAAATGTGTCCCGTGAAAAACCGTCCGACCGGAACTCTCCAAAAACTAAAGTTCCTTGGGTGAATAATGTAAACTCACTACACCGGTATGTTTTAGCGCTTTCATGGCGAGTTTACTGACAGATATAAGTAAGAACTTTACACTACTTTATATTAGAAATGGCAACAGTGGAGGATGAATGTCACATAACAAGAAGAAGCTTATCCACTACGGGTCGGCACGGACTACACTCTTAGAAATAAGGGTTCTAAAAGGGTTCTTCTACAAGGGCTGAGGTTCTAACTGGAACCATTTGCTTCTGAAAAACCCTTTCCCGAAGAAAGGGTTTTTCAAGGGTTCTTGGTAACGCTAATGGTTCCAGTAAGAACCATTTTGATCCAGAGAACCCTTTAAAACCCCTTTTCTGAATAATTGGTTTTAAAAGGGTTCTCACTAACACTAAGGGTTCCAGTAAGAACTATTTTGATCCAGAGAACCGTTTTTGGAAGAAAGAGTTCTTCAGGGATTGTTGAAAGCATGGGTAAGATCCTGTGTCACCAGGGACATACTTCCTGATAACATGGTGCCTATCTTTAAATAAATGTTTTTCTCATTAAAATGTTTTGAATGTTTGTTCAATGTCAACATGATAAATGACCACAATATAATATGAACTAAACTGATCTGTAGAATACAATATGGTTCTTTATAGAACCCTCAGAAGACAAGACGGTTATCGGTGAAAACCTTTGAAAAGGGATGTTTTTAGAACCCCCTGTGTCAGGTCTAGATGAAACCCTTGAAACATGAAAGAGTTCTTTGTGGAACTCCCTGTGTGGGTTCTAGATGAAACCCTTGAAACATGAAAGGGTTCTTAGTGGAACTCCCTGCATGGGTTCTAGATGAAACGCTTGAAAAAGGAAAGGGTTCTTAGTGGAACTCCCTATGTGGGTTCTAGATGAAACCCTTGAAACATGAAAGGGTTCTTAGTGGAACTCCCTGCATGGGTTCTAGATGAAACCCTTGAAAAAGGAAAGGGTTCTTAGTGGAACTCCCTATGTGGGTTCTAGATGAAACCCTTGAAACATGAAAGGGTTCTTAGTGGAACTCCCTGCATGGGTTCTAGATGAAACCCTTGACAAACGAAAGGGTTCTTAGTGGAACTCCCTGTGTGGGTTCTAGATGAAACCCTTGAAATACGAAAGGGTTCTTAGTGGAACTCCCTGCGTGGGTTCTAGATGAAACCCTTGAAAAATAAAAGGGTTCTTAGTGGAACTCCCTGTGTGGGTTCTAGATGAAACCCTTGAAACATGAAAGGGTTCTTAGTGGAACTCCCTGCGTGGGTTCTTTGTAGAACCTCTCATGGGGGGGTTCTGGGTGGAACCTTACACACACAGTTCTAGGTATAACCCTTCATGTTGGGTTCTAGGTAGAACCCTCCAAAAGGGTTCCAGGTGGAACCTTTATAAAAAGGTTCTACCTAGAGCCAAAAAGGGTTCTCCTATGAGGACGGGCCGAAGAACCTTATATGGTTCTACTTAGCACTTTTATTTCTAAGCGTGTACAAAGGTGGACACGCATACATTTTCAGGACTTATACAGATCCCAAATACAGATCAGCAGGTACCAGAAGGTAAGAAAAGTTGCTTTTGCATAATATTGTGAAACAAAACGCCAGATAATATGTCTTACCTTATACACGCACCATAATAATACTCCTATGTTGAAGCACAGCACAATCCATCAAGTGGTGTGGCTTCATAGCTTACCAAAGTCCTACTAAAACATTTTGATGGATTTTTGAGCGTCATGTGTAATGTTCTATATTTTCAATGGAACATGTAAAATGTTGGTGTCGTTTACTGTATTCATATTGCAGTCTACATGTATCTCTTATGTGTGGCTGCCATCTCCTGGTCACACTTATTTCGCCATGTACCAAATAAAATAGCTTCGAGGTCGGTAAGCACAACCAAAAGTATTCTGTACATAAGGCGCACTGTTGAGTTTTGAGAAAATGAGAGGAAAATACGGTTCGTTTGTGAGAATATTCTGCCTCTTCGGTCTTTTTACATTGCATTCTAATCTTGATTGTGAAGTGAAGTGAATTATATTTATATAGCGCTTTTCTCTAGTGACTCAAAGCGCGTTTACATAGTGAAACCCAATATCTAAGTTACATTTAAAGCAGTGTGGCTGGCACTGGGAGCAGGTGGGTAAAGTGTCTTGCCCAAGGACACGACGGCAGTGACTAGGATGGCGTAAGCGGGAATCGAACCTGGAACCCTCAAAGTTGCTGGCACGGCCACTCTGCCCACCGAGCTGTACTCGTTTGACAAGAGAAGAACGTGTTTTACTTTACATTGTTTCCATCAGTCCATTTTCTACCGCTTGTCCCTTTTGGTGTGACGGGGGGTGCACTCGGGGCGGGAGGCGGGGTACACCCTGGACAAGTCGCCACCTCATCGCAGCTTTACATTGTTTATAAATTGTTATTTTTGACACTTTTATGAAGTGCTGGCTGTCCAGAGTCGGGACCCAGGGTGGACCGCTCTCCTGTGCATCGTTGGGGACATCTCTGCGCTGCTGACCCGTCTCCGCTTGGGATGGTCTCCTGCTGGCCCCACTATGGACTGGACTCACAATATTATGTTAGATCCACTGTAGACTGGACTCTCACACTATTATGTTAGATCCACTATGGACTGGACTCTCACTATTATGTTAGATCCACTATGGACTGGACTCTCACACTATTATGTTAGATCCACTATGGACTGGACTCTCACTATTATGTTAGATCCACTATGGACTGGACTCTCACTATTATGTTAGATCCACTATGGACTGGACTCTCACACTATTATGTTAGATCCACTATGTAATTGACTCTCACACTATTATGTTAGATCCACTATGGACTGGACTCTCACTATTACGTTAGATCCACTATGGACTTGACTCTCACTATTATGTTGGATCCACTATGGACTGGACTCTCACACTATTATGTTAGATCCACTATGGACTGGACTCTCACTATTATGTTAGATCCACTATGGACTGGACTCTCACACTATTATGTTAGATCCACTATGGACTGGACTCTCACTATTATGTTAGATCCACTATGGACTGGACTCTCACTATTATGTTAGATCCACTATGGACTGGACTCTCACACTATTATGTTAGATCCACTATGTAATAGACTCTCACACTATTATGTTAGATCCACTATGGACTGGACTCTCACTATTACGTTAGATCCACTATGGACTTGACTCTCACTATTATGTTAGATCCACTATGGACTGGACTCTCACACTATTATGTTAGATCCACTATGTAATAGACTCTCACACTATTATGTTAGATCCACTATGGACTGGACTCTCACTATTACGTTAGATCCACTATGGACTTGACTCTCACTATTATGTTAGATCCACTATGGACTGGACTCTCACACTATTATGTTAGATCCACTATGGACTGGACTCTCACACTATTATGTTAGATCCACTATGGGCTGGACTCTCACACTATTATGTTAGATCCACTAAGGACTGGACTCTCACTATTATGTTAGATCCACTATGGACTGGACTCTCACAATATTATGTTAGATCCACCATGGACTGGACTCTCACACTATTATGTTAGATCCACTATGGACTGGACTCTCACACTATTATGTTAGATCCACTATGGGCTGGACTCTCACACTATTATGTTAGATCCACTATGGACTGGACTCTCACTATTATGTTAGATCCACTATGGACTGGACTCTCACACTATTATGTTAGATCCACTATGGACTGGACTCTCACACTATTATGTTAGATCCACTATGGACTGGACTCTCACACTATTATTTTGGATCCACTATGGACTGGACTCTCACTATTATGTTAGATCCACTATGGACTGGACTCTCACTATTATGTTAGATCCACTATGGACTGGACTCTCACACTATTATGTTAGATCCACTATGTAATAGACTCTCACACTATTATGTTAGATCCACCATGGACTGGACTCTCACTATTACGTTAGATCCACTATGGACTTGACTCTCACTATTATGTTAGATCCACTATGGACTGGACTCTCACACTATTATGTTAGATCCACTATGGACTGGACTCTCACACTATTATGTTAGATCCACTATGGGCTGGACTCTCACTATTATGTTAGATCCACTATGGACTGGACTCTCACACTATTATGTTAGATCCACTATGGACTGGACTCTCACTATTATGTTAGATCCACTATGGACTGGACTCTCACACTATTATGTTAGATCCACTATGGACTGGACTCTCACACTATTATTTTGGATCCACTATGGACTGGACTCTCACTATTATGTTAGATCCACTATGGACTGGACTCTCACTATTATGTTAGATCCACTATGGACTGGACTCTCACACTATTATGTTAGATCCACTATGTAATAGACTCTCACACTATTATGTTAGATCCACTATGGACTGGACTCTCACTATTACGTTAGATCCACTATGGACTTGACTCTCACTATTATGTTAGATCCACTATGGACTGGACTCTCACACTATTATGTTAGATCCACTATGGACTGGACTCTCACACTATTATGTTAGATCCACTATGGGCTGGACTCTCACTATTATGTTAGATCCACTATGGACTGGACTCTCACACTATTATGTTAGATCCACTATGGACTGGACTCTCACTATTATGTTAGATCCACTATGGACTGGACTCTCACACTATTATGTTAGATCCACTATGGACTGGACTCTCACAATATTATGTTAGATCCACTATGGACTGGACTCTCACTATTATGTTAGATCCACTATGGACTGGACTCTCACTATTATGTTAGATCCACTATGGACGGGACTCTCACACTATTATGTTAGATCCACTATGGACTGGACTCTCACACTATTATGTTAGATCCACTATGGACTGGAATCTCACACTATTATGTTAGATCCACTATGGACTGGACTCCCACACTATTATGTTAGTTCCACTATGGACTGGACTCTCACACTATTATGTTAGATCCACTATGGACTGGACTCTCACTATTATGTTAGATCCACTATGGACTGGACTCTCACTATTATGTTAGATCCACTATGGACTGGACTCTCACAATATTATGCTAGACCCACTATGGACTGGACTTTCACACTATTATGTTAGATCCACTATGGACTGGACTCTCACAACATTATGTTAGATCCACTATGGACGGGACTCTCACTATTATATTAGATCCACTATGGACTGGACTCTAAATATTATGTTAGATCCACTATGGACTGGACTCTCACTATTACGTTAGATCCACTATGGACTTGACTCTCACTATTATGTTAGATCCACTATGGACTGGACTCTCACACTATTATGTTAGATCCACTATGGACTGGACTCTCACACTATTATGTTAGATCCACTATGGACTGGACTCTCACACTATAATGTTAGATCCACTATGGACTGGACTTTCACACTATAATGTTAGATCCACTATGGACTGGACTCTCACACTATTATGTTAGACCCACTATGGACTGGACTTTCACAATATTATGTTAGATCCACTATGGACTGGACTCTCTCACTATTATGTTAGATCCACTATGGACTGGACTCTCACTATTATGTTAGATCCACTATGGACTGGACTCTCACTATTATGTTAGATCCACTATGGACTGGACTCTCACAATATTATGTTAGATCCACTATGGACTGGACTCTCACACTATTATGTTAGATCCACTATGGACTGGACTCTCACTATTATGTTAGATCCACTATGGACTGGACTCTCACTATTATGTTAGATCCACTATGGACTGGACTCTCACACTATTATGTTAGATCCACTATGGACTGGACTCTCTCACTATTATGTTAGATCCACTATGGACTGGACTCTCACACTATTACATTATATCCACTATGGACTGGACTCTCACTATTATGTTAGATCCACTATGGACTGGACTCTCACACTATTATGTTAGATCCACTATGGACTGGAATCTCACACTATTATGTTAGATCCACTATGGACTGGACTCCCACACTATTATGTTAGTTCCACTATGGACTGGACTCTCACACTATTATGTTAGATCCACTATGGACTGGACTCTCACTATTATGTTAGATCCACTATGGACTGGACTCTCACTATTATGTTAGATCCACTATGGACTGGACTCTCACAATATTATGCTAGACCCACTATGGACTGGACTTTCACACTATTATGTTAGATCCACTATGGACTGGACTCTCACACTATTATGTTAGATCCACTATGGACTGGACTCTCACACTATTATGTTAGATCCACTATGGACTGGACTCTCACAATATTATGTTAGATCCACTATGGACTGGACTCTCACACTATTATGTTAGATCCACTATGGACTGGACTCTCACACTATTATGTTAGATCCACTATGGGCTGGACTCTCACACTATTATGTTAGATCCACTATGGACTGGACTCTCACACTATTATGTTAGATCCACTATGGACTGGACTCTCACACTATTATGTTAGATCCACTATGGACTGGACTGGACTCTCACACTATTATGTTAGATCCACTATGGACTGGACTCTCACTATTATGTTAGATCCACTATGGACTGGACTCTCACACTATTATTCCGTCTTTGTTTACCTGGTTTGGTGTGGTAAACATTGGGGCTTTCTGTCTTGACTCCGTGGGCGTGGATGGAGTACGGTCTGGAGGCCATGTTCTTGAAAACCACTTTCACTTTGTCTCCCACGTCAGCGTGGATCATCGGACCTGAGAGAGAAGACGCTGATCTAATCAGAGCCCGACAAAGTAGATGAAATAATATTTACCCTCGCCAAAACCTACCCATGACGCCGAGGTGTTCCATGTCCGCGCCTCTCTCCACCTGCTTGGCGAACTTGTCGTTGGTGAACTGGCGGTAGACCACCTTCTTGTAGCGCGAGCCGATGAAGCCGCCTTGCTGGTCCAGGAAAACAGTGGCCGGACTGAAGTCGAAGAGTCAGATTTCATACAATAGCAACAAATAATGCTTGAATAAATGCTGAATGCAAACCAAGCAATATCAATAATGCCTATAATTGCGATAATTAGTGTGTTAAGATGAATATTTAACCCTTGTGTAATGTTCATATTGTTGTTACTGAGCCAGTGTTTGAGGGTCTGATGGACCCGTTGCATTTTGTGGCTTTTAATGCCTCACAATCAAACACTTTTATGTTAAAATACTGAACAGATGTTTACCTTATCCCAATAAACATCTGTTCAGTATTTTAACATAAAAGTGTTTGATTACTACAATATCACCAAAAATTTAGAAACATCACTGAAAGTATCACTAAAAATGTAGAAACATCATTGAAAATATCACAAAAAAATGCAGAAACATCACTAAAAGTATCACTAAAATATCACAAAAAATGTAGAAACATCACTAAAAGTATCACTAAAATATCACAAAAAATGTAGAAACATCACTGAAAGTATCACTAAAAATGTAGAAACATTATTAAAAAAATCACAAAAAATGCAGAAACATCACTAAAAGTATCACTAAAATGTCACAAAAAATGTAGAAACATCACTAAAAGTATCAATAAAATATCACAAAAAATGTAGAAACATCACTGAAAGTATCCCTAAAAATGTAGAAACATTATTAAAAAATCACAAAAAATGCAGAAACATCACTAAAAGTATCACTAAAATATCACAAAAAATGTAGAAACATCACTAAAAGTATCACTAAAATATCACAAAAAATGTAGAAACATCACTGAAAGTATCACTAAAAATGTAGAAACGTTATTAAAAAATCACAAAAAATGCAGAAACATCACTAAAAGTATCACTAAAATATCACAAAAAATGCAGAAACATCACTAAAAGTATCACTAAAATATCACAAAAAATGTAGAAACATCACTGAAAGTATCACTAAAAATGTAGAAACATTATTAAAAAAATCACAAAAAATGCAGAAACATCACTACAAGTATCACTAAAATATCACAAAAAATGTAGAAACATCACTAAAAGTATCACTAAAATATTACAACGTTACAAAAAAATTTAGAAACATCACAAAAAATATAACAAAAAATGTAGAAACGTCACTAAATTATCATTAAAATATTACTAAAATATCACTACAATATCACAAAAAATGTAGAAACATCACAAAAAATATAACAAAAAATGTAGAAACGTCACTAAAGTATCATTAAAATATTACTAAAATATCACTACAATATCACAAAAAATTTAGAAACATCACTAAAAGTATCACTAAAATATCAATAAAATATTATTACAATATTTATTTATATTTAGTGATACTTTTAGTGATGTTTCTATATTTTTTGTGATATTTTATTAATTTTTAGTGACATTTCTTCATTTTTAGTGATACTTTTAGTGATGTTTCTACATTTTTATGTTAAAATATTGAACAGATATGTACCTTATCCCAATAAACATCTGTTCAGTATTTTAACATAAACGTGTTTGATTACTACAATATCACCAAAAATGTAGAAACATCACTGAAAGTATCACTAAAAATGTAGAAACATCATTAAAAATATCACAAAAAAATGCAGAAACATCACTAAAAGTATCACTAAAATATCACAAAAAATGTAGAAACATCACTAAAAGTATCACTAAAATATTACATCACAAAAAAATGTAGAAACATCACAAAAAATATAACAAAAAATGTAGAAACGTCACTAAAGTATCATTAAAAATATTACTAAAATATCACTACAATATCACAGAAAATGTAGAAACATCACAAAAAATAACAAAAAATGTAGAAACGTCACTAAAGTATCATTAAAATATTACTAGAATATCACTACAATATCACAAAAAATGTAGAAACATCACAAAAAATATAACAAAAAATGTAGAAACGTCACTAAAAGTATCATTAAAATATTACTAAAATATCACTACAATATCACAAAAAAAATGTAGAAACATCATAAAAAATATAACAAAAAATGTAGAAACGTCACTAAAAGTATCATTAAAATATTACTACAATATCACAAAAAATGTAGAAACATCACTAAAAGTATCACTAAAATATCACAAAAAATGTAGAAACATCACTAAAAGTATCAGTAAAATATTACATCACAAAAAAATGTAGAAACATCACAAAAAATATAACAAAAAATGTAGAAACGTCACTAAAATGTAATTAAAATATTACTACAATATCACAAAAAATGTAGAAACATCACAAAAAATATAACAAAAACTGTAGAAACATCACTAAAGTATCATTAAAATATTACTAAAATATCACTACAATATCACAAAAAATGTAGAAACATCACCAAAAATATAACAAAAAATGTAGAAATGTCACTAAAGTATCATTAAAATATTACTAAAATATCACTACAATATCACAAAAAATGTAGAAACATCACAAAAAATATAACAAAAAATGTAGTAACGTCACTAAAGTATCATTAAAATATTACTAAAATATTACTACAATATCACAAAAAATGTAGAAACATCACAAAAAATATAACAAAAAATGTAGAAACGTCACTAAAAGTATCATTAAAATATTACTAAAATATTACTACAATATCACAAAAAATGTAGAAACATCACAAAAAGTATAACAAAAAATGTAGAAACGTCACTAAAATATCACTACAATATCACAAAAAATGTAGAAACATCACAAAAAATATAACAAAAAATGTAGAAAAGTCACTAAAGTATCATTAAAATATTACTAAAATATCACTACAATATCACAAAAATGTAGAAACATCACAAAAAATATAACAAAAAATGTAGAAACGTCACTAAAGTATCATTAAAATATTACTAAAATATTACTACAATATCACAAAAAATTTAGAAACATCACAAAAAATATAACAAAAAATTTAGAAACGTCACTAAAGTATCATTAAAATATTACTAAAATATCCCTACAATATCACAAAAAATTTAGAAACATCACTAAAATATCACTAAAATATTATTACAATATTTATTTATATTTAGTGATTTTTTTAGTGATGTTTCTAAATTTTCTGTGATACTTTATTAATTTTTAGTGATACTTTTAGTGACATTTCTTCATTTTTAATGATACTTTTAGTGATGTTTCTACATTTGTATGTTAAAATATTGAACAGATGTTTACCTTATCCCAACAAACATCTGTTCAGTATTTTAACATAAAAGTGTTTGATTACTACAATATCACCAAAAATGTAGAAACATCACTGAAAGTATCACTAAAAATGTAGAAACATCATTAAAAATATCACACAAAAATGCAGAAACATCACTAAAAGTATCACTAAAATATCACAAAAAATGTAGAAACATCACTAGAAGTATCACTAAAATATTACAACATCACAAAAAAATGTAGAAACATCACAAAAAATATAACAAAAAATGTAGAAACGTCACTAAAGTATCATTAAAATATTACTAAAATATTACTACAATATCACAAAAAATGTAGAAACATCACAAAAAATATAACAAAAAATGTAGAAACGTCACTAAAGTATCATTAAAATATTACTAAAATATCACTACAATATCACAGAAAATGTAGAAACATCACAAAAAATATAACAAAAAATGTAGAAACGTCACTAAAAGTATCATTAAAATATTACTAAAATATCACTACAATATCACAAAAAAATGTAGAAACATCATAAAAAATATAACAAAAAATGTAGAAACGTCACTAAAAGTATCATTAAAATATTACTACAATATCACAAAAAATGTAGAAACATCACTAAAAGTATCACTAAAAAATCACAAAAAATGTAGAAACATCACTAAAAGTATCACTAAAATATTACATCACAAAAACATGTAGAAACATCACAAAAAATATAACAAAAAATGTAGAAACATCACTAAAGTATCATTAAAATATTACTAAAATATTACTACAATATCACGAAAAATGTAGAAACATCACAAAAAATATAAGAAAAAATGTAGAAACGTCACTAAAGTATCATTAAAATATTACTAGAATATCACTACAATATCACAAAAAATGTAGAAACATCACAAAAAATATAACAAAAAATGTAGAAACGTCACTAAAAGTATCATTAAAATATTACTAAAATATCACTACAATATCACAAAAAAATGTAGAAACATCATAAAAAATATAACAAAAAATGTAGAAACGTCACTAAAAGTATCATTAAAATATTACTACAATATCACAAAAAATGTAGAAACATCACTAAAAGTATCACTAAAAAATCACAAAAAATGTAGAAACATCACTAAAAGTATCACTAAAATATTACATCACAAAAAAATGTAGAAACATCACAAAACATATAACAAAAAATGTAGAAACGTCACTAAAGTATCATTAAAATATTACTAAAATATCACTACAATATCACAAAAAATGTAAACATCACAAAAAATATAACAAAAAATGTAGAAACGTCACTAAATTATCATTAAAATATTACTAAAATATCACTACAATATCACAAAAAATGTAGAAACATCACAAAAAATATAACAAAAAATGTAGAAACGTCACTAAAGTATCATTAAAATATTACTAAAATATTACTAAAATATCACAAAAAATTTAGAAACATCATTTAAAGTATCACTAAAATATCAATAAAATATTATTACAATATTTATTTATATTTAGTGATTTTTTTAGTGATGTTTCTAAATTTTCTGTGATATTTTATTAATTTTTAGTGATACTTTTAGTGACATTTCTTCATTTTTAGTGATACTTTTAGTGATGTTTCTACATTTTTATGTTAAAATATTGAACAGATGTTTACCTTATCCCAATAAACATCTGTTCAGTATTTTAACATAAAAGTGTTTGATTACTACAATATCACCAAAAATATAGAAACATCACTGAAAGTATCACTAAAAATGTAGAAACATCATTAAAAATATCACAAAAAATGCAGAAACATCACTAAAAGTATCACTAAAATATCACAAAAAATGTAGAAACATCACTAAAAGTATCACTAAAATATTACATCACAAAAAAATTTAGAAACATCACAAAAAATATAACAAAAAATGTAGAAACGTCACTAAAGTGTCATTAAAATATTACTAAAATATTACTACAATATCACAAAAAAATGTAGAAACATCACAAAAAATATAACAAAAAATGTAGAAACGTCACTAAAGTGTCATTAAAATATTACTAAAATATTACTACAATATCACAAAAAAATGTAGAAACATCACAAAAAATATAACAAAAAATGTAGAAACGTCACTAAAAGTATCATTAAAATATTACTAAAATAATACTACAATATCACAAAAAATGTAGAAACATCACAAAAAATATAACAAAAAATGTAGAAACGTCACTAAAGTATCATTAAAATATTACTAAAATATCACTACAATATCACAGAAAATGTAGAAACATCACAAAAAATATAACAAAAAATGTAGAAACGTCACTAAAAGTATCATTAAAATATTACTAAAATATCACTACAATATCACAAAAAATGTAGAAACATCACAAAAAATATAACAAAAAATGTAGAAACGTCACTAAAGTATCATTAAAATATTACTAAAATATTACTACAATATCACAAAAATGTAGAAACATCACAAAAAATATAACAAAAAATGTAGAAACGTCACTAAAAGTATCACTAAAATATCAATAAAATATTACTACAATATCACTAAAATGTTTCTACATGTTAGTGATATTGTAGTAATATTTTTCACTAAAATATCAATAAAATATTACTACAATATCACTAAAATGTTTCTAAAATGCAGAGGACAAATTTCGCCACACCTAGTGTGTGTGTGACAATCATTGGTACTTTAACTTTAACATTTTTAATGAATGATTCCTTTTATGTGGAAATGTGTTAATTGCAGTTATCCCAATTAACAGCGATAAACAAGGGACGGCTGTAACTGTTTGTTCTTCAATTAAATATTTTGTATAATTTTTAAAAAGCCAATCAATAAATGGACTTTTCAATTGCAAACGCATGTAGAGTTAGTAACCCTTGTGTGGTGTTCGGGTCTGTGCGACCCGTTTTCATTTTTTATTAAAAGAAAAATGATACAATTAATTAATTTTTCAAACTGAGACTCACTGACTTTGGCTCATTTTCTGTGAAGAACATATATCAGAATACATATTTAATGACCACACACCATACACCCCCCCTACACATTTATATTACATATAAGATGTCCGGGTCCACTGGACCCAGGGCTAATAGAAGTGTGGAAATTGATGTTCTGTGTACCACACACACACACACACACACACACACACACACACACACACACCTTGTATTTTTGTCACACTTCATTCTCTAGTTAAGTATATTGTTGTTTGATTATTACATATAATAACTCATAGAGCTTTACTGTCCCTTTGTAGAACTGTGCCGTCACTACTCCTCCTGCTATACGTAACAATAACACCCATTTAGTCACCTTGTATACACTTTTAATCCAATATAGTAATACTGCTTGAGGCTGGGCCAATCAGTGGCCACGATACTGAACAGTGTGCTCTGATTGGTTTGATTTTTTTTTTAAATTTATGTGGCCATGTTATGCTTGAAAATGCTTAAATTAGGCCAAAAATTTTGTAAAACATTTTGAGGGTTTTTAAAAAAATCCGTGATGTGGTGAAGCCGCAATATGTAAATAAATACACTATATTGTCAAAAGTATTTGGCCACCTGCCTTGACTCACATATGAACTTGAAGTGCCATCCCATTCCTAACCCATAGGGTTCAATATGACCTTTTGCAGCTATTACAGCTTCAACTCTTCTGGGAAGGCTGTCCACAAGGTTGGACAGGAATTTTCGACCATTCTTCCAAAAGCGCATTGGTGAGGTCACACACTGATGTTGGTGGAGAAGGCCTGGCTCTCAGTCTCCGTTCTAATTCATCCCAAAGGTGTTCTATTGGGTTCAGGTCAGGACTCTGTGCAGGCCAGTCAAGTTCATCCACACCAGACTCTAGTCATCCATGTCTTTGTGCACCAGTGCACAAAGCAAGGTTCATAGTCATGTTGGAAGAGGAAGGGGCCCGCTCCAAATTGTTACCACAAAGTTGGGAGCATGGAATTGTCCAAAATGTTTTGGTATCCTGGAGCATTCAAAGTTCCTTTCACTGGAACTAAGGGGCCAAGCCCAACTCCTGAAAAATAACCCCACACCATAATTCCTCCGCTGACCCCTCTCTGTCAAGCCTTTGGAATATTTAGGACCGAGGAATTTTCACGTCTGGATTTGTTGCATAGGTGGCATCCTATGACAGTTCCACGCTGGAAATCACTGAAAGCGGCCCATTCTTTCACAAATGTTTGTAGAAACAGTCTCCATGCCTAAGTGCTTGATTTGATACACCGGGCCAAGTGATTAGGACACCTGATTCTCATCATTTGGATGGGTGGCCAAATACTTTTGGCATTATAGTGTATTTCCATTTGGACAAAACAAATGTCTTCCACAGAGGACACTGATTCTCACAAGGCTATTTGGAAGTTCTGGTCAAATGTTCATTGTTTTTGTGTTGAAAATAGTGAGTACTGCACAAGCTGACTGTATACGTTACCTTTGCTGACCTCGGAACATCTCAGCCTCCCAAGTACGGTTGGGAGAGTAGTCCCAGTCCACCTCCATGGCAGCGATGTAGTAGGTCTTAGAATGGAGCATGGTCTCACCCTGTCGCTGGAAGAAGCTGCACTTCTGCACCGTGTAATTGGCTCGCATTCCTCCTCGGTAATGGTTAACCGTCGGAGACGACACTTCAAATTGACCTGTGCAACGCAAACACATAGGTAAACAATCGGGGCCACACCTGGCTAAATTGGGGCTCCCAATGAGCCCCGCTCGTTCCAACATTTTTAAGAATGTTTCTACTATTTCAATCAAACCTGATTTTAATTTGATGCAAGTTCTGTACTAAAAATAATGGGGAATAAATAGCAAAATAACACATTTTACATCAGTAAAACATACATTTTGCAAACCTTCACGAAAAACTCCAATCAAGATTTGAACCAAATACTGTCTTACAAGAATGCACCAACAAGGGACACTTAGGACATGCGGGGAAATTTTCAGTGACAGAGCATAAAGGGGCTAGGAATACGTTTGTGGTAAAAAAATGTCATATGAAGCGCCCTGTCAGTCATTAATTGACATTTTACATGTGCTTCTTTTTGCAAAAAAAGGGCACAAGTTAATGTCAAGCTTTAATTATTTGTATAGTAGTCATTTGAAAACAGCCATTACTGCCCCAAAGTATTGTGCAAATTAAAAAACAGAAATATAAGGAAGGTGACGGCGCCGTGTGAAGGCCTGTCGGAGACGAGGAAGGTGGCGGCTCCGTGGGAAGGTCCGTCGGAGACGAGGAAGGTGGTGGCGCCGTGTGAAGGCTCGCCGGAGACGAGGAAGGTGGCGGCGCCGTGTGAAAGCCCGCCGGAGACGAGGAAGGTGGCGGCGCCGTGGAAGGCTCGCCGGAGATGAGGAAGGTGGCTGCGCCGTGGGAAGGCCCGCCGGAGACGAGGAAGGTGGCGGCGCCGTGGGAAGGCCTGTCGGAGACGAGGAAGGTGGCGGCGCCGTGGGAAGGCCCGCCGGAGGCGAGGAAGGTGGCGGCGCCGTGGGAAGGCCCGCCGGAGACGAGGAAGGTGGCGGCGTCGTGTAAAGGCTTGCCGGAGGCGAGGAAGGTGGCGGCGCCGTAGGAAGGCCCACTGGAGACAAGGAAGGTGGCGGCGCAGTGGTAGGGCCCGCCAAAGACGAGGAAGGTAGCGGCGCCGTGGGAAGGCCCGCCGGGGACGAGGAAGGTGGCGGCGTCGTGTGAAGGCTTGCCGGAGACGAGGAAGGTGGCGGCGCCGTAGGAAGGCCCACTGGAGACAAGGAAGGTGGCGGCGCAGTGGTAGGGCCCGCCGAAGACGAGGAAGGTAGCGGCGCCGTGGGAAGGCCCGCCGGAGACGAGGAAGGTGGCGGCGTCGTGTAAAGGCTTGCCGGAGGCGAGGAAGGTGGCGGCGCCGCAGGAAGGCCCACTGGAGACAAGGAAGGTGGCGGCGCAGTGGTAGGGCCCGCCGAAGACGAGGAAGGTAGCGGCGCCGTGGGAAGGCCCGCCGGAGACGAGGAAGGTGGCGGCGTCATGTGAAGGCTTGCCGGAGACGAGGAAGGTGGCGGCGCCGTAGGAAGGCCCGCTGGAGACAAGGAAGGTGGCGGCGCAGTGGTAGGGCCCGTCGGAGACGAGGAAGGTGGCGGCGCCGTGGGAAGGCCCGCCGGAGACGAGGAAGGTGGCGGCGTCGTGTGAAGGCTTGCCGGAGACGAGGAAGGTGGCCGCGCCGTAGGAAGGCCCGCTGGAGACAAGGATGGTGGCGGCGCAGTGGTAGGGCCCACCGAAGACGAGGAAGGTAGCGGCGCCGTGGGAAGGCCCGCCGGAGACGAGGAAGGTGGCGGCGTCGTGTGAAGGCTTGCCGGAGACGAGGAAGGTGGCGGCGCCGTGGGAAGGCCCGCCGGAGACGAGGAAGGTGACGGCGTCGTGTGAAGGCTTGCCGGAGACGAGGAAGGTGGCGGCGCCGTAGGAAGGCCCGCCGGAGACGAGAAATGTGGCGGCGCCGTGGGAAGGCCCGCCGGAGACGAGGAATGTGGCAGCGCCGTGGGAAAGCCCGCCGGAGACGATGAAGGTGGCTGCGCCGTGGGAAGGCCCGCCGGAGACGAGGAAGGTGGCGGCGCCATAGGATGGCCCGCCGGAGACAAGGAACGTGGCGGCGCCGTGTGAAGGACCGCCAAAGACGAGGAAGGTGGCGGCGCCGTGTGAAGGCTTGCCAGAGACGAGGAAGGTGGCGGCGACGTGTGAAGGCCCGCCGGAGATGAGGAAGGTGGCGGCGGGCGCCATAGGAAGGCCCGCCGGAAACGAGGAAGGTGGCGGCGCAGTGGTAGGGCCCGCCGAAGATGATGAAGGCACCTCAGGAACTTGAGCGGCAGGCGAAGGAAGCAGCCGTGAAGCAGGACCCGGAACTGGAGGGGGACGAGTCAGGTGGCGGCGGCAAACGGAACGGGCGCCGGAAGTTGTCAGACCCGTCAGCGATCCTGTTCTGTCTCCCTGTAATGTTTGTCTGCTCTTGAATGGGATTGTGCTGAAAATCTTAATTTCCCCTCGGGGATTATTAAAGTAGTTCTAATTCTGATTCTTTGATGCGCCTTATAATCCAGGTCGCCTTTCGTATGAAAATAGACCCGAATAGACTTGCCCATCGGCAGTGCGCCTTAGACTCCGGTTAAAGTTAAAGTTAAAGTAGCAATGATAGTCACACACACACTAGGTGTGGTGAAATTATTCTCAAAAAATGTTAGAAACATCACAAAAAATATAACAAAAAATGTAGAAACGTCACTAAAGTATCATTAAAATATTACTAAAATATCACTACAATATCACAAAAAATGTAGAAACATCACAAAAAATATAACAAAAAATGTAGAAACGTCACTAAAAGTATCATTAAAATATTACTACAATATCACAAAAAATTTAGAAACATCACTAAAAGTACCACTAAAATATCAATAAAATATTACTACAATATTTATTTATATTTAGTGATACTTTTAGTGATGTTTCTAAATTTTCTATGATATTTTATTAATTTTTAGTGATACTTTTAGTGACATTTCTTCATTTTTAGTGATACCTTTAGTGATGTTTCTACATTTTTATGTTAAAATATTGAACAGGTGTTTACCTTATACCAATAAACATCTGTTCAGTATTTTAACATAAAAGTGTCTGATTACAACAATATCACCAAAAATGTAGAAACATCAGTGAAAGTATCACTAAAAATGTAGAAACGTATTTAAAAATATCACTACAAATGCAGACACGTCACTAAAAGTATCACTAAAATATCACTAAACAATGTAGAAACATCACTAAAAGTATCACTAAAATATCACTAAACAATGTAGAAACATCACTAAAAGTATCACTAAAATATCACTAAACAATGTAGAAACATCACTAAAAGTATCACTAAAATATTACAATATCTCAAAAAATTTTAGAAACCTCACAAAAAATATAACAAAAAATGTAGAAACGTCACTAAAAGTATCCATAAAATATCAATAAAATATTACTACAATATTTATTTATATTTAGTGATACTTTTAGTGATGTTTCTAAATTTTCTATGATATTTTATTAATTTTTAGTGATACTTTTAGTGACATTTCTTCATTTTTAGTGATACTTTTAGTGATGTTTCTACATTTTTATGTTAAAATATTGAACAGATGTTTACCTTATCCCAATAAACATCTGTTCAGTATTTTAACATAAAAGTGTTTGATTACAACAATATCACCAAAAATGTAGAAACGTCACTGAAAGTATCACTAAAAATGTAGAAACGTATTTAAAAATATCACTACAAATGCAGAAACGTCACTAAAAGTATCACTAAAATATCACTAAACAATGTAGAAACATCACTAAAAGTATCACTAAAATATCACTAAACAATGTAGAAACATCACAAAAAATATAACAAAAAATGTAGAAACGTCACTAAAGTATCATTAAAATATTACTAAAATATTACTACAATATCACAAAAAATGTAGAAACATCACAAAAAATATAACAAAAAATGTAGAAACGTCACTAAAAGTATCATTAAAATATTACTACAATATCACAAAAAATTTAGAAACATCACTAAAAGTATCACTAAAATATCAATAAAATATTACTACAATATTTATTTATATTTAGTGATACTTTTAGTGATGTTTTCAAATTTTCTATGATATTGTATTAATTTTTAGTGATACTTTTAGTGACATTTCTTCATTTTTAGTGATACTTTTAGTGATGTTTCTACATTTTTATGTTAAAATATTGAACAGATGTTTACCTTATCCCAATAAACATCTGTTCAGTATTTTAACATAAAAGTGTCTGATTACAACAATATCACCAAAAATGTAGAAACATCACTGAAAGTATCACTAAAAATGTAGAAACGTATTTAAAAATATCACTACAAATGCAGAAACGTCACTAAAAGTATCACTAAAATATCACTAAACAATGTAGAAACATCACTAAAAGTATCACTAAAATATCACTAAACAATGTAGAAACATCACTAAAAGTATCACTAAAATATTACAATATCTCAAAAATTTTTAGAAACATCACAAAAAATATAACAAAAAATGTAGAAACGTCACTAAAAGTATCATTAAAACGAGGAAGGTGGCGGCGCCGTGGGAAGGCCCGCCGGAGACGAGGAAGGTGGCGGCGCCTTGGGAAGGCTTGCCGGAGACGAGGAACGTGGCAGCGCCGTGTGAAGGACCGCCGCAGACGAGGAAGGTGGCGGCGCCGTGGGAAGGCCCGCCGGAGACGAGGAAGGTGGCGGCGTCGTGTGAAGGCTTGCCGGAGACGAGGAAGGTGGCCGCGCCGTAGGAAGGCCCGCTGGAGACAAGGAAGGTGGCGGCGCAGTGGTAGGGCCCGCCGAAGACGAGAAAGGTGGCGGCGCCGTGGGAAGGCCCGCTGGAGACGATGAAGGTGGCTGCGCCGTGGGAAGGCCCGCTGGAGACGAGGAAGGTGGCGGCGCCGTGGGAAGGCCCGCCGGAGACGAGGAATGTGGCGGCGCCGTGGGAAGGCCCGCCGGAGACGAGGAAGGTGGCGGCGTCGTGTGAAGGCTTGCCGGAGACGAGGAAGGTGGCGGCGCCGTTGGAAGGCCCGCTGGAGACGAGGAAGGTGGCGGCGCAGTGGTGGGCCCGCCGAAGACGAGGATGGTGGCGGCGCCATGGGAAGGCCCGCCGGAGACGAGGAATGTGGCGGCGCCGTGGGAAGGCCCGCCGGAGACGATGAAGGTGGCTGCGCCGTGGGAAGGCCCGCTGGAGACGAGGAAGGTGGCGGCGCCATAGGAAGGCCCGCCGGAGACGAAGAACGTGGCGGCGCCGTGTGAAGGACCGCCGGAGACGAGGAAGGTGGCGGCGCCGTGTGAAGGCTTGCCAGAGACGAGGAAGGTGGCGGCGACGTGTGAAGGCCCGCCGGAGACGAGGAAGGTGGCGGCGTCGTGTGAAGGCTTGCCGGAGACGAGGAAGGTGGCGGCGCCGTAGGAAGGCCCGCTGGAGACGAGGAAGGTGGTGGCGCAGTGGTAGGGCCCGCCGAAGACGAGGAAGGTGGCGGCGCCGTGGGAAGGCCCGCCGGAGACGAGGAATGTGGCGGCGCCGTGGGAAGGCCCGCCGGAGACGATGAAGGTGGCGGCGCAGTGGTAGGGCCCGCCGAAGACGAGGAAGGTAGCGGCGCCATGGGAAGGCCCGCCGGAGACGAGGAAGGTGGTGGCGTCGTGTGAAGGCTTGCCGGAGACGAGGAAGGTGGCGGCGCCGTAGGAAGGCCCGCTGGAGACAAGGAAGGTGGCGGCGCAGTGGTAGGGCCCGCCGAAGACGAGGAAGGTGGCGGCGCCATGGGAAGGCCCGCCGGAGACGAGGAATGTGGCGGCGCCGTGGGAAAGCTCGCCGGAGACGATGAAGGTGGCTGCGCCGTGGGAAGGCCCGCCGGAGACGAGGAAGGTGGCGGCGCCATAGGAAGGCCCGCAGGAGACGAGGAACGTGGCGGCGCCGTGTGAAGGACCGCCAAAGACGAGGAAGGTGGCGGCGCCGTGTGATGGCTTGCCAGAGACGAGGAAGGTGGCGGCGGGCGCCATAGGAAGGCCCGCCGGAGACGAGAAAGGTGGCGGCGCAGTGGTAGGGCCCGCTACTGCATTTGACCCATCACCCTTGATCACCCCCTGGGAGGTGAGGGGAGCAGTGAGCAGCAGCGGTGGCCACGCCCGGGAATAATGTTTGGTGATTTAACCCCCAATTCCCACCCTTGATGCTGAGTGCCAAGCAGGGAGGTAATGGCTCCCATTTTTACAGTCTTTGGTATGACTCGGCCGGGGTTTGAACGCACAACCTACCCATCTCAGGGCGGACACTCTAACCCTAACCCATTTATGCGCCCTATGGCCCGAATAATACGGTACAGCGAGTCACATACCCATGCTGTCTGGCTCCATGGTCACCGTGTGGGAGATGTGTGGGAAAACAGAAATGGTGTCCATTCTGTTTTGGCGGAAGATGAAGCGGTTTCCCTGGAAGTAAAAGCTGTTGATGTCCGTCTCTGAGCCCAGTCCCGACAGGTGCCACGTAACTTTGTCCCCCTTACACATGGTAAGGCCTTTCAGGTTCCCGTATACAAATCCATTGATGGCTAAGGGGAATAAAAAGAATGTTTTAACATTTTAGGTTGAAGTATTTAAGTACAATTAAGATAATACAGTAATTTACTTTAATTTACTTTACCTACCGTGCATTTTGTTGCTGTCAATAAAGCCCTCATCCTCCTTGTTAACCGTAGCGGGAGCCGTGGTGAAGGCCCGGATGTTATCATCTAGATACCAGCTCAGGTTTTCATCGAACACCGTAGCCAGCAGGTGGAACTCTTTATTATAGTTTTTCTATATTGGAGGGATAAAAGAGAAAGTGGAAAAAAAAAATGTTAAAAGCCCTTTATTCTGATTTTTAACACACTTTTCACTTGCGGGCGACAACATGCAGTAAACCACAATATGTCTAGTACTCTGTTTTTCAACCTTTTTTTGAGTCAAGGCACATTTTTTGCGTTGAAAAAATGCGGAGGCACACCACCAGCAGAAATCATTAAAAAACTAAACTCAGTTGACAGTAAAAAGTCGTTGTCGCAAATGTTGGGTATGACTTTTAAGCATTTAAGTCCCATCTTAAAACTCATTTGTATACTCTAGCCTTTAAATAGCCCCCCTGTTAGACCAGTTGATCTGCCGTTTCTTTTCTTCTCTCCTCTGCTCCCCTCTATCCCTTGTGGAGGAGGGGTGGGCACAGGTCCGGTGGCCATGGATGAAGTGCTGGCTGTCCAGAGTCAGGACCCGGGGTGGAACGCTCGCCTGTGCATTGGCTGGGAACATCTCTGCGCTGCTGACCCGTCTCCGCTCGGGATGGTGTCCTGCTGGCCCCACTATGGACTGGACTCTTACTATTATGTTCGATCCACTATGGACTGGACTCTCACACTATTATGTTAGATCCACTATGGACTGGACTCTCACACTATATGTTAGATCCACTATGGACTGGACTCTCACTATTATGTTAGATCCACTATGGACTGGACTCTCACTATTATGTTAGATCCACTATGGACTGGACTCTCACACTATTATGTTAGATCCACTATGGACTGGACTCTTACTATTATGTTGGATCCACTATGGACTGAACTCTCACAATATTATGTCAGACCCACTCGACATCCATTGCTTTCGGTCTCCCCCAGAGGGGGGGGGTTACCCACATATGCGGTCCTCTCCAAGGTTTCTCATAGTCATTCACATCGACGTCCCACTGGGGTGAGTTTTTCCTTGCCCTTATGTGGGCTTTGTACCGAGGATGTCGTTGTGGCTTGTGCAGCCCTTTGAGACACTTGTGATTTAGGGCTATATAAATAAACATTGATTGATTGATTGATTGATTGACTTTAAAGCATAACCAAGCATGCGTCACTATAGCTCTTGTCTCAAAGTCACCACCTGTCACATCACACCCTGACTTATAGAGTTTTTTTTGGTGTTTTCCTGTGTGTAGTGTTTTACTTCTTGTCTTGCGCTCCTTTTTTTTGTTTTGTTGGTATTTTCCTGTCGTAGTTTAATTTCTCCCCTGAGCGCTATTCCCCGCATCTACTTTCTTTTAGCAATCAAGAACATTCCAGTTGTTTTTATCCTTCTTTGTGGGGACATTGTCGATTGTCATGTCATGTTCGGATGTACTTTGTGGACGCCGTCTATGCGCCACAGTAAGTCTTTGCTGTCGTCCAGCGTTCTGTTTTTTGCTTACTTTGTAGTGTTGTACATCGTGTGATGGGTGATGAGCCAAGGAGACGCCAAGAGGAATCGTCAAACAAAAAGCTTTATTTTGTTTCAACGAGCCTCAGACTAGAACTGCAGCTCTAGGAGAAGAAGTGCCAGATCTCTTCATTCTGCTGTCTTGTCGGAACATTGTGTTCAGAGGTGGGTAGAGTAGCCAGAAATTGTACTCAAGTAAGAGTACTGTTACTTTAGAGATTTATTACTCAAGTAAAAGTAAGGAGTAGTCACCCAAATATTTACTTGAGTAAAAGTAAAAAGTATGTTGTGAAAAAACTACTCAAGTACTGAGTAACTGATGAGTAACATACACACTCATATCATATATATATATATATATATATATATATATATATATATATATATATGTATATATATATATATATATATATATATATATATATATATATATATATATATATATATATATACTGTATATGTATATATATATATATATATATATATATATATATATATATATATATATATATATATATACTGTATATATATATATATATATATATATATATATATATATATATATATATATATATATATATATATATACATATACATTGATATATACAGTATATAATTTATATGTATTTATTTTGATGTTTTTGTTTACATGTTAAAGGTGTTTTAATGAATATACATGCATGTTTAACATATAGATTCCTTTCTTTCATGAAGACAAGAATATAAGTTGGTGTATTACCTGATTGTGATGACTTGCATTGATTGTAATCAGACAGTAGTGATGATAACGTCCACGTTTTCAAATGGAGGAGAAGAAAAGTTCCTCCTTTCTGTCTAATACCACATGAAAGTGGTGGGTTTTTGGCATCTTATTTGTCCAGCTTCCATATTCGTTTTTATACACTTTACAAGAAATATATTGGCGTCAAACTCCTTAGCTTGCTAGCTTGTTTGCGCTGGCTTTCGTAGACTCTTATTTTGAAAGCGCAGGCGCGATGGAGCGGCACTTTTATTGTGAAGACAGGCTTTTGACGGGATGTACGGTTGAAATAAAAAAGTATCTTTTTTCCTTCACACTTTTGATTGATTGATTGAAACTTTTATTATTAGATTGCACAGTACAGTACACATTCCGTACAATTGACCACTAAATGGTAACACCCCAATACGTTTTTCAACTTGTTTAAGTCAGGTCATGTGACCACCTGGCTCTGTTTGATTGGTCCAACGTCACCAGTGACTGCATCTGATTGGTGGAACGAAGTGAAACGTCACCAGTAAGGCAGGCACTTTGAAGGTCTGTCTGACAGACCAAAACAAACAAAGCGTGCATTAACAGATCGATAAAAATTAGTAGCGAGCTGAATGTAGATAAAAGTAGCGGAGTAAAAGTAGCGTTCCTTCTCTATAAGCAGATGACATGGCACCCCAAACCATCACCCAACCATGCAAATTTTGCATTTCCTTTGGAAATCGAGGTCCCAGAGTCTGGAGGAAGACAGGAGAGGCACAGGATCCACGTTGCCTGAAGTCTAGTGTAAAGTTTCCACCATCAGTGATGGTTTGGGGTGCCATGTCATCTGCTGGTGTCGGTCCACTCTGTTTCCTGAGATCCAGGGTCAACGCAGCCGTCTACCAGCAAGTTTTAGAGCACTTCATGCTTCCTGCTGCTGACCTGCTCTATGGAGATGGAGATTTCAAGTTCCAACAGGACTTGGCGCCTGCACACAGCGCAAAATCTACCCGTGCCTGGTTTACGGACCATGGTATTTCTGTTCTAAATTGGCCCGCCAACTCCCCTGACCTTAGCCCCATAGAAAATCTGTGGGGTATTGTGAAAAGGAAGATGCAGAATGCCAGACCCAAAAACGCAGAAGAGTTGAAGGCCACTATCAGAGCAACCTGGGCTCTCATAACACCTGAGCAGTGCCAGAAACTCATCGACTCCATGCCACGCCGCATTAACGCAGTAATTGAGGCAAAAGGAGCTCCAACCAAGTATTGAGTATTGTACATGCTCATATTTTTCATTTTCATACTTTTCAGTTGGCCAACATTTCTAAAAATCCCTTTTTTGTATTAGCCTTAAGTAATATTCTAATTTTGTGACACACGGAATTTTGGATTTTCATTTGTTGCCACTTCAAATCATCAAAATTAAATGAAATAAACATTTGAATGCATCAGTCTGTGTGCAATGAATAAATATAATGTACAAGTTACACCTTTTGAATGCAATTACTGAAATAAATCAAGTTTTTCAAAATATTCTAATTTACTGGCTTTTACCTGTATATATATATATATATATGTATGAAATACTTGACTTGGTGAATTCTAGCTGTCAATATACTCCTCCCCTCTTAACCACGCCCCCAACCACGCCAGGCCCCACCCCCGACCACGCCCCCACCCCCCACCCCCCGAAATCAGAGGTCTCAAGGTTGGCAAGTATGCCCTATGGTCCGGAAAATATGGTAGATTTTTTTTCCCCCACATTCTACACAAGTCCATACAGTTAAAAAAAATAATAATACACACTCGGTTTTTGTACTCACCTGTGTTCCTTTCTTGAGCGATCCGGGTCGACAGACAAGCATTGGTCCAACTAGCCCGGAGCTGGTGTCTTTGACAGGGTCTACTCCGGAGTAGTACAGGTAGGTCAGACAGTCCGCCTCCCTCTGCACAGGCCCGGCACCAACAGGCACCAACCACTCGTAGGTGTGCGTCTTCCCTGGTGCTACCAGAGCAGCTGGAGGAGGAGTCACTGTTCCTGTTGCAGTATCAACATGTGGAACACTCCTCAATCAACATTAACATGTGATGCATGTTGTCACTTACGTCGTTCTCCTTTTAATTCCCTGAGTTTTTTTGCGGAGTAGGACTCTGTAAATGAATGCCAAAGCAGAGTGGATATATACATATAAACATACATACATAAGGTTTCACAATTAAATACATCGCTCATAATGCAGTCGCAGTGTTTTGACCTTCGAGCTCATTGTGATAGAGCGTCCCATCCTGCTCAATAGAGTACTGGACACCGTGAGCCTGTATTGAGTAAGGCCGACTGGCCTTGTTCTTAAACACCACCTTGATGGTGTCTTTCTCTTCAGCTCGCATCACGGGACCTAGAGGGGTCACAAAATGACATATATATACATATATATATATATATAAAATAAATACTTGAATTTCAGTGTTCATTTATTTACACATATACACACACATAACACTCATCTACTCATTGTTGAGTTAAGGGTTGAATTGTCCATCCTTGTTCTATTCTCTGTCACTATTTTTCGAACCATGCTGAACACCCTCTCTGATGATGCATTGCTGTGTGGCACGCACAAAAGTGCTTTCATCAAATGCACTAGATGGCAGTATTGTCCTGTTTAAGAGTGTCACAACATTGCTGTTTACGGCAGACAAACTGCTTTACGGTAGACGAAAACTTGACTGCTGTTGTTGTGTGTTGTTGCCGCGCTGGGAGGACGTTAATGAAACTGCCTAACAATAAACCCACATAAGAAACCAAGAACTCGCCCTCCATCATTCTACAGTTATAACGTGATTGGGCAGGCACGCTGTTTATATTGTGGACCTGAGTCCGTCTGAATTTCGGGAGATTTTCGGGAGAAAATTTGTCCCGGGAGGTTTTCGGGAGAAGCGCTGAATTTCGGGAGTCTCCCGGAAAATCCGCTTATAGTCAATGTGCAATCTACTAATACAAGTCTCAATCAATCAATCAATCAACACAGCTAATCACAAACCAGCCGACATTACCCAGAATTCCGAGGTGTATCTCTTCTGGGCTGCGTAGCATCTGTGTTAGAAAGCTGCCGTCAGTGTATTCCACGTAGCGAACCTTCTTGTAGCGACTTCCGATACGATCGCGACCTTTGGTCACGAACATGTCCGCTTCACTAAGCACACAAACACAAAAGTTCCCGTTAGAAAAAAAATCCAAAATAACCAAATGTGTGTTTGTGTGTGTGTGTGATGACGAACCCGTCAGTGGGAAGTGTCGGAGCGTAGTCCCAGACTTCTTCTTCTGCAGCAATGAAGAATTGTCTGAGCTCGCCGTACGGACGAGGTTTATGAACATTGGGGAAACATTTCCTGACCTCAAACATAGCCTGCATACCACCTTTGATTCATGATTAGAAAAAAAACAACATCAGTCCAAGAAGTCATTCCAAAAAAAAGTCCATAGGATGAAAGCCACACCCGTTAAATGGTCGTTAACAGTGCAGGTCAGCAGCCAGTGTCCGGGATTGTCTGCTACCATCTCGGCTGTGGTGCTGGAGCCCGGGAAAAGACTAACTGTGTCCGTGTGGTGATTTTCGCTGGAGAGGATCTGGCCGTGGAAATGAACTGAATGCATGTCCACCTGTCGCGAGAAAAAAAAATTTTTTGGGGGTCTCACTACAGTAAAGAATGCATCTGAACCCTGCGATATAGTACCCGAGCACACCTTTATGAACGGTACCATTACCGAGTCATACCAAAGACCAGAGGTGGGACCAAGTCATTGTTTTGCAAGTCACAAGTAAGTCTCAAGTCTTTGCCCTCAAGTCCGAGTCAAGTCCCGAGTCAAGACAGGCAAGCCCCGAGTCAAGTCCAAAGTCAAGACTGGAAAGTCTCAAGTCAAGTCCTAAGTCCTGCATTTTGAGTTTCGAGCCCTTTCAAGTCCTTTTAACCACAGACTAATATATTAACACAGATTGTGTATGCTTTTCAAACGCTGTATTTATTTATTAAAACAAGTGCATTTTAAATTGCAGGAAAGAAAATTGTGCTGACATTGCACTTTATAATAGCACTATTAACCAGTCATTTTAAACATTAACTCATTCCTTTACAGAACAAACACATTGAAAAATAAAGTGCAAATGTACTTATTTGTACAAAAGTGTTAACATTGACAAAACATGACATATACGTGAACATAACAAAAAAGTTTTACTTTTTATATGTCAGGGCCCTATGCTGCATTGCATTTGCAAAAGACCAAATTAGCCAAGAGTCTGTCAGTCATTTGTGCACGATGGGGGCGTAGTATGATGCCACCATGGCTGAAAACTCGCTCCACTGGAGCACTGGAGGCAGGCACTGCCAAGACTCTCATGGCCACTCGGAACAGTGAAGGAAGAGTCTTCATGTTCAATGCCCAGAACAAAAGGGGGGAGAGAGTTGTTTTGGGTTGGTGCACTACTTGTAAGTGTATCTTGTGTTTTTTATGTTGATTTAATTAAAAAAAGAAAAGAAAAAAAAATTATTTCTTGTGCGGCCCGATACCAATCGATCCACGGACCAGTACCGGGCCGCGGCCCGGTGGTTGGGGACCGCTGAGGTAAACAACCAACAGTATGTCAGAAAGCTAGCTAAAACAGTACACATATTCATAATATAGTATACATTTTAACTGACCTTTATTTTACTATTTTTGTCTTTTTTTAGGTTGCTAAAATACGCGGTGCTGCTGACCGCCGTCTAACGTTACGTGTGATATATTGACTAACGTAACCCTGCTTAAAAAAAATCACTGAACAAAAAGTATGAATAAGGTAGTGAACTGCAACAGATTCCCGTGTTTGCAATAACGTTATAACGTTAGCAGTGAGTTTACAGCCTCACTGATTTAACTACACAGCAAATAAAAGTCACGTTACTTAGCCAATAAACGTTATCTTACATTCAAAACTTACCGTTCTTTGTGCAACTTCAAATGCCGGACGAAGTTGGAAGTTGTTGCCTCTCCATCAGTCATTTTCGAACCGCATGTGTTACATACTGCAAACCGTTTTGTGTTGACCACCTCGTAATTTTTATACCCAAACAAAATTATTTTAGGTATCATTTTTTGTTCACTGGCGTGTGGTTTGGACATGTCTTCTTCGTTGGTTGTCCTGCAATTTGATTGGATGAATGCTGTGTGATGAAAACAAAGTAGATCTAATTTGATTGGCTGTTGTACTGAGAGCACACCAGCTGACACACGCAACGCTGATAGACAAGTACACAATGAAAAATACGGAGCGCTCCCGAATAACTTTTTCATCTTTGGGTTTTGGGGAAAGTAGCAAGTCATGTCAAGTCATGTCAATTCAAAAGGCTCAAGTCCAAGTGAAGTCACAAGTCATTGATGTTAAAGTCTAAGTCGAGTTGCAAGTCTTTTTACATTTTGTCAAGTCGAGTCTAAAGTCATCAAAATCATGACTCGAGTCTGACTCGAGTCCAAGTCATGTGACTCGAGTCCACACCTCTGCCAAAGACTATTAAAAATGGGAACCTGTCATGTCTGTGTAATCATGTTTTGTTTTAGTCATGTTTTGTTTAGTTATTGGACTCTTTAGTTTCTGGCTTTTCACTCCCTTGTCTTGTTTCCATGATAACCCATGAGTTTCACCTGTTCCACGTTTGGACTCATTGTGCACTCTTGTTTGTCACCATAGCAACCCATTAGTTTTCACCTGTCACGTCACGCACCTGTTTCACGTTTTGAGTCACGCACCTGTTTTCGTTAATCATGTCTGTAGTATTTAAGTTCATTGTTTTCAGTTTGTCTTTCTGGTGACATCCCGCATTTATGCTTCTGCACACTCTCCACACCCTTATGACCCTTGCTGCTCTTTTTTCATGCCCGTTCCATGCCAAGTAAGTTTTGTTTATTAAGCCACAGTTGGTGTTTTTTGTTGTTCATAGTTTCTTCCTTTGTGCAAGTATTTGTTTTCATAGCCAAGTCGTTTCTCCGCCACTGTGCGTGCTTTTCGTTTGTACTTTTTTGTAGTTATAGTGTTTAAATAAATCATGTATTCACCTTCACGCCACATCTGGTCCATTTCACTTGCACCTCGGGAGAACAAACCAAAGCCATAGTCCAAGTCTTGACAGAACCATTATCTCCCTGCCTGGCACTCAGCTTCAAGGGTTGGAATTGGGGGTTAAATCACCAAAAATGATTCCCGGGCGCAGCCACCGCTGCTGCTCACTGCTCTCCTCACCTCCCAGGGGGTGATCAAGGGTGATGGGTCAAATGCAGAGAATAATTTTGCCACACCTAGTGTGTGTGTGACAATCATTGGTAAAGTTAAAGTCCCAACGATTGTGTGGTGAAAGTATTCTCTGCATTTGACCCATCACCCTTGTTCACCACCTGGTTAGGTGAGGGGAGCAGTGAGCAGCAGCGGTGGCTGCGCCCGGGAATCATTTTTGGTGATTTAACCCCCAATTCCAACCCTTGATGCTGAGTGCCAAGCAGGGAGGTAATGGCTCCCATTTTTATAGTCTTTGGTATGACCTATCGATCTTAGGGTGGACACTCTAACCACTAGGCCACTGAGTCAGCAAAGTAGTTTGTCAGAAGTGGGATTCGAACCCACGCCTACAGAGTAGACTACGACCTGAACGTAGCGCCTTAGACCGCTCGGCCATCCTGCCTACCACTACTACTACATCCTGACCATCCTGGTACTGTGTTCATATTGTTGTTACTCAGCCAGCGTTTGTGGGTCTGATGGACCCGTTGCATTTTGTGGCTTTTAATGCCTCACAATCAAACACTTTTATGTTAAACTACTGAACAGATGTTTACCTTATCCCAATAAACATCTGTTCAGTATTTTTAGTTGTTTATGTGAGAGGATTTCAGTAGTGTGTATAAGAGTGTTTCAGTAGTGTGTACAAGAGTGTTTCAGTAGTGTGTGTGAGAGTGTTTCAGTAGTGTGTGTGTGTGAGAGAAAACATTTTAGTTGTTTATGTGAGAGCATTTCAGTAGTGTGTGTAAGAGTGTTTCAGTAGTGTGTGAGAGAAAACATTTCAGTTTATGTGAGAGCATTTCAGTAGTGTGTATACGAGTGTTTCAGTAGTGTGTGTGTGTGTGTGAGAGAAAACATTTTAGTTGTTCATGTGAGAGCATTTACTACTGAACAGATGTTTACCTTATCCCAATAAACATCTGTTCAGTATTTTAACATAAAAGTGTTTGATTGTGAGGCATTAAAAGCCACAAGATGCAACGGGTCCATCAGACCCACAAACGCTGGCTGAGTAACAACAATATGAACGTTGTCCTGACTTAAACATGTGGACAATGCTGAAGAAACAAGTCCATGTCAGAAAACCAACATATTTAGCTGAACTGCACCAATTTTGTCAAGAGGAGTGGTCAAAAATCCAAGCAGAAGCTTGTGGATGGCTACCAAAAGTGCCTTATTGCAAATTATTCCCGAGCGTGGCCACCGCTGCTGCTCACTGCTCCCCTCACCTCCCAGGGGGAGGAACAAGGGGGATGGGTCAAATAATAGGATAATTTCTAATGACTATCAGTGGTACTTTACCTTTTAACTTTAACATGACATGAAGAGAATATGAATACTTTTAGATATTTAGGGAAAGTCAATTAAAAACATAATTGCATCTTTAATTATAATCATGATTTCTGGTTATGTTAGGCCAGCAGAGAAGGCTTTGGCACACCACCGCTTTATTCACACAGTCTTTGTGGTAAATGAGCTCCAGTTCTGTAGATGTCAAGAGGGGGCGCCATAACGAGTCTGCCGGTGAAAAGGAGGCGTTCCAAGTACAGTTAGTTACAAATGTATAAATATAAAAATGTGACATATAAATAAATCAAGAATTTGTATAGATAAACGTGTATTCGTAAATATATTTTTGAGATTTGAATATGAATATGCTTGATTTTGTATTTGTATTGAATTTGCATATGTGGATCGCTTTTTTGCTTTTGTGTCGATGAGACATTCCTCCCACAAACCAGATGCACGAATAAATGTGACCTACACACTCCCCTGAACATCCAGCAGAGGGCACTGCAGCCAGAGCGGTCTGGGTCACGGACATGGTCGGACACTGGCGAGCCAATCAGAGGCACACTAGGGAGGGTCATATGATGATTGATATATGATGATGATTTGACACACATTGCACTGATAAGAGATCAGTATCTACATCGGGACAAGGTCATGAAACGGCATTGATACAATAAAATAAGCAGCGAGCGCGGTCTTTCAGATGAACTGGATGAATTAGCACTAGCTAATACAACGCTAACGTTAACAAGCTCAGGCCCGTTGCGTGTTCTCTCTGTAAAGACGTGGATTGTTTTTGTGCAGAGAACTCCGGGCATTTTGCATATAATGCTTATAATGCTCTGTGACCCAGACCGCTCTGGCTGCAGTACCCTCTTCTGGTTGTTTAGGGGAGTGTGTTTTGAAGTAATATACTGTACTGCGCACTAAAAAAAACATGAATGAATCACCTCATTGCCTAAGCCAAACATATGCCAGTGGATTTTGTTCCCTTGGCACATAGTCAGTCCAGGAAGATTGCCGTACAGGAATCCGTTGATACCTGCAACACAGTTGGCATGTATTTATCTTTTGAAAAAACAAAAAACAGACGCTCTCGTCTTACCGTGCATCTTGTTACTCTCAATGAAGTCTTCATCCTCTTTCAGACCTCTAGCAGGGTTTGTGATATGCGTCCTGATGTTTTCATCCAGGTACCAGCTGAAGTTCTCATCCGACACCAGGAACATGAGAGCGTAAACGTAGTCCGCCGCACTGTCCCCGTGCACGTCCAGGGTTCCTATGTGAGTGAGATCAGAAACGTTTCCAACTTGATCAATAACTCCAAGGCATGTAATCAATATGTTAAAATACAAACAGGTTGTGTCGCTAGAAATGTGTGAAGGTGCTCAGTAGTAGCAGAAAACTGGACATTACACCGAATTGGTCATTTTTCAACCATCAATCTGATAATACACATGTTGAACCACTCAAAATTGGTAAATGTAAATGCTAAATGTAAACTGTGGTCAACCTGCACATCAATGCAGTTTCTATGCCGCTAGACAAAGCTCATGACAGCCATGACATTATGTTCTTTACAAGTGTATGTAAACTTTGGACCAGGACTGTACCTGTCTTACAGACGATGAGGGGCCCGATCAGTCCTGAGTTGATATCTTTTGGCGTGGCGACATGGGAGTGGTAGAATCTGGTCAGGCAGTTGCTTTCAGTGACTGTGGGGCTGTGGGACTGCGGCAGAGACCACTCATACGTGACTGCTGCACCAGGAGCCACCGAGTCGTCTCGCTTCAGGTCCGGTGAGGTAGCATCTGGGTACAACGCTCCTAAGGGTCCGGAAATAAGACAGTGGACGTGTTGAACGTTGTGTATGAGGGGCCGTTAGGGACATTATTTAGAATGACCTCTTACATACAGTACCGAAATGCTCTCATACAAACAACTGAAATGTTTTTCTCTCACACACACTACTGAAACACTCTTATACACACTACTGAAATGCTCTCACACAAACAACTGAAATATTTCAGTAGTGTGTGTGAGAGAAAAACATTTCAGTTGTTTATGAGAGCATTTCCGTAGTGCGTATAAGAGTGTTTCAGTAGTGTGTATAAGAGTGTTTCAGTAGTGTGTGAGAGAAAACATTTTAGTTGTTTATGAGAGCATTTCAGTAGTGTATATAAGAGTGTTTCAGTAGTGTGTGTGAGAGAAAACATTTTAGTTGTTTATGAGAGTATTTCAGTAGTGTGTATAAGAGTGTTTCAGTAGTGTGTGTGTGTGTGTGTGTGTGTGTGTGTGTGTGTGAGAAAACATTTTAGTTGTTTATTAGAGCATTTCAGTATTGTGTATAAGAGTGTTTCAGTAGTGTGTGTGGGAGAATACATTTTAGTTGTTTATGTGAGATCATTTCAGTAGGGTGTATAGGAGGTTTTCAGTAGTGTGTGTGTGTGAGAGAAAACATTTTAGTTGTTTATGTGAGAGCATTTCAGTAGTGTGTATAAGAGTGTTTCAGTAGTGTGTATAAGAGTGTTTCAGTAGTTGTGCGAGAGAAAACATTTTAGTTGTTTATGTGAGAGCATTTCAGTAGTGTATAAGAGTGTTTCAGTAGTATGTGTGAGAGAAAAACATTTCAGTTGTTTATGTGAGAGCATATCAGTAGTATGTATAAGAGTGTTTCAGTAGTGTATGAGAGAAAACATTTTAGTTGTTTATGAGAGCATTTCAGTAGTGTGTATAAGAGTGTTTCAGTAGTGTGTGTGAGAGAAAACATTTCAGTTGTTTACGAGAGCATTTCAGTAGTGTGTATAAGAGTGTTTCAGTAGTATGTGAGAGAAAACATTTTAGTTGTTTATGAGAGCATTTCAGTAGTGTGTATAATAGTGTTTCAGTAGTGTGTGAGAAAACATTTCAGTTGTTTATGTGAGAGCATTTCAGTAGTGTGTATAAGAGTGTTTCAGTAGTGTGTGTGTGAAATAAAACATTTCAGTTGTTTATATGAGAGCATTTCAGTAGTGTGTATAGGAGTGTTTCAGTAGTGTGTGTGTGAGAGAAAACATTTCAGTTGTTTATGTGAGAGCATTTCAGTAGTGTGTATAAGAGTGTTTCAGTAGTGTGTGTGTGTGTAAAAGAAAACATTTCAGTTGTTTATGTGAGAGCATTTCAGTAGTGTGTATAAGAATGTTTCAGTAGTGTGTGAGAGAAAACATTTTAGTTGTTTATGTGAGAGCATTTCAGTAGTGTGTATAAGAGTGTTTCAGTAGTGTGTATAAGAGTGTTTCAGTAGTGTGTGAGAGAAAACATTTTAGTTGTTTATGTGAGAGCATTTCAGTAGTGTGTGTAAGAGTGTTTCAGTAGTATGTATAAGAATGTTTCAGTAGTGTGTGTGAGAGTGTTTCAGTAGTGTGTGTGAGAGAAAACATTTTAGTTGTTTATGTGAGAGCATTTCAGTAGTGTGTGTAAGAGCGTTTCAGTAGTGTGAGAGAAAACATTTCAGTTTATGTGAGAGGATTTCAGTAGTGTGTATAAGAGTTTTTCAGTAGTGTGTGTGTGAGAAAACATTTCAGTTGTTTATGTGAGAGCATTTCAGTAGTGTGTATAAGAGTGTTTCAGTAGTGTGTCTGAGAAAACATTTCAGTTGTTTATGTGAGAGCATTTCGGTAGTGTGTTTTTTAGAGTGTTTCAGTAGTATGTATAAGAGTGTTTCAGTAGTGTGCGATAGAAAACATTTCAGTTGTTTATGTGAGAGCATTTCAGTAGTGTGTATAAGAGTGTTTCAGTAGTGTGTATAAGAGTGTTTCAGTAGTGTGTGAGACAAAACATTTCAGTTGTTTACGTGAGAGCATTTCAGTAGTGTGTATAAGAGTGTTTCAGTAGTGTGTGTGAGAAAACATTTTAGTTGTTTATGTGAGAGCATTTCAGTAGTGTGTATAAGAGTGTTACAGTAGTGTGTGTGAGAAAACATTTCAGTTGTTTATGTAAGAGCATTTCGGTAGTGTGTATAAGAGTGTTTCAGTAGTGTGTATAAGAGTGTTTCAGTAGTGTGTGCGAGACAAAACATTTCAGTTGTTTACGTGAGAGCATTTCAGTAGTGTGTATAAGAGTGTTACAGTAGTGTGTGTGAGAAAACATTTCAGTTGTTTATGTGAGAGCATTTTGGTAGTGTGTATAAGAGTGTTTCAGTAGTGTGTATAAGAGTGTTTCAGTAGTGTGTGCGAGACAAAACATTTCAGTTGTTTACGTGAGAGCATTTCAGTAGTGTGTATAAGAGTGCTTCAGTAGTGTGTGTGTGTGTGTGTGTGTGTGTGTGTGTGTGTGTGTGTGTGTGTGTGTGTGTGTGTGTGTGTGTGTGTGTGTGTGTGTGTGTGTGTGTGTGTGTGTGTGTGTGTGTGTGTGTGTGTGTGTGTGTGTGTGTGAAAGAAAACATTTTAGTTGTTTATGTGAGAGCATTTCAGTAGTGTGTATAAGAGTGTTTCAGTAGTGTGTGTGAGAAAACATTTCAGTTGTTTATGTGAGAGCATTTCAGTAGTGTGCATAAGAGTGTTTCAGTAGTGTGCGAGAGAAAGCATTTCAGTTGTTTATGTGAGAGCATTTCAGTAGTGTGTATAAGAGTGTTTCCGTAGTGTGTGTGTGAGAAAACATTTCAGTTGTCTATGTGAGAGCATTTCGGTAGTGTGTATAAGAGTGTTTCAGTAGTGTGTATAAGAGTTTTTCAGTAGTGTGTGCGAGACAAAACATTTCAGTTGTTTACGTAAGAGCATTTCAGTAGTGTGTATAAGAGTGTTTCAGTAGTGTGTGTGAGAAAACATTTCAGTTGTTTATGTGAGAGCATTTCGGTAGTGTGTTTTTTAGAGTGTTTCAGTAGTGTGTGTGAGAGGTCATTCTGAATAGTTGTGTGTGACATCATCCATTCCTCACCTTCGCTGCCCTTGCTGTAGTTCAGTCCGTGTGGGTGGATGCTGTACGGTCTCGATGCGGCGTTCTTAAGGTGGACAACCACCGTGTCCCCCTGCTCCGCCATCAGCAGGGGCCCCAGATATCCCAGCCAGTCTTGTTTCTTCACCTCGGTCCTGTACGCGACGTCGCTGTACTGCTTGTACACCGCCTTCTTGTAGGTGGGGCCGATTCGCTGGGGGCCTTTTTTAAGAAAGACCGCAGCTTCTCTGCAGAGACGTTTAAGGACTGAGTATATTCGTACGCTACTACTAAAATAAATACTGTGGTCCTTGAAGATTGGGGGACTATTGCAGATGGGATTCATGGCTCTTTGGAGCCGTATCTTGAGGAGCCATATAGTAATATAGTTGTTGTTTTTAATTATTATTATTATTGTTTATTAATCAAGGAAACATTTTTTACAGCTTGTCCTTTACAATTTTAACAAAATAATAGAATAGAAAATACATAACATGTTAATGCATACGTCAGCAGACTAATTAGGAGTCTTTGTTTGTTTACTTACTACTTTAAAAATGTTCACTATTTTATTAAGGACTACATTGTTATTCGATTGCAATAAGAAACTTATGTTTAATGTACCCTAAGATTTCTTTTCAAAACAAGAAAAGCCCCAAAATACATTTTAGTACCGGTACCAAAATATAGTTATCGGGACAACCCTAATTCCAATTAAATAATAAGAATAATAATAATATATTTTATTTGTAAAATCACTTTACATTGAACAAACAATCTCAAAGTGCTATAGTGCATTTAAAAAACAACAACCACAAATAGCTGCCCCCGAGTGAAATAAATAGTAAAATAAAATAAGAACTAGAACAGCCTAACTAGCACACATAAATCTATCAAAAGGCTTTTTTTTTTTTTTTTTTTTAAAGAAGGGTTTTTAAGCTTTTTTAAAAGCATCCACAGTCTGTGGAGCCCTCAGGTGGTCAGGGAAAGCATTCCACAGACTGGGAACGGCGGAGCAGAAAGCCCGGTCTCCCATGGTTCGGAGCTTTGTCCTCAGAGGTTGGAGGAGGTTAGCCTGTCCGGAGCGGAGGTGTATTAAAACAAATATTACTCTATTTGTGGGAATTACTCTAAAACATTGCCTATAAATGTATTTTTGTTGTGTTTCCATTGCAAGCATTCCAAAAGCGACATCACGAGTTAGAATTTCCCCCCCGCCCAATAAACATAGTAGCAAAAGAGCATTTTAACAATGCAGAATAAAATACATAAATAATTACCGTATTTTCCGCACCATAAGCCGCCCTGGGTTATAAGCCGCGCCTTCAATGAACGGCATATTTCAAAACTTTGTCCACCTATAAGCCGCCCCGTGTTATAAGCCGCATCTAACTGCGCTAAAGGAATGTCAAAAAAACAGTCAGATAGGTCAGTCAAACTTTAATAATATATTAAAAAACCAGCGTGATGTGGGCGCGCATGGAGTCGTATATCAACATGGACGGAGCTGCGTGAAAAAAGCCACCCGGCCTCTTCGCGTAAACTTCCCTTAACCACTCGCTCATCTTTTCTTCATCCATCCATCCCTTCGAGTTAGCTTTTATGATGACGCCGGCTGGAAAGGTCTCTTTTGGCAAGGTCTTCCTTTTGAATATCACCATGGGTGGAAGTTTCTGGCCATTAGCATGGCAAGCTAGAACCACAGTGAAGGACGACTTCTCATTCCCTGTGGTGCGAATATTCACCGTACGTGCTCCCGTTGTATCCACAGTGCGGTTCACAGGAATATCAAAAGTCAGTGGAACCTCGTCCATGTTGATCATGTTCTCTGGCCGGATCTTTTTTTTCAGCTATCTTGTTTTTACAATATGCACGGAAAGTAGCCAGCTTTTCTTGAAAGTCTTTAGGCAGTTTCTGTGAAATAGTAGTCCGTGTGCGGATGGAGAGATTGCGTCTTTTCATGAACCGGAAACCTGTCGCTTAGTAGGAGCCATTTTGTGGTCTTTACAGATGTAAACACACAAAGGAAATGAAACGTACGGTGATATCCGCGCGCTTTTTCTTCTTCTACGGGGGCGGGTGGTTGCTTACAGTAGAAGAAGAAGCGCTTCCTGTTCTATGGGGGCGGGTGCTTACCTTGGCGGTTGCTTGCCGTAGAAGAAGAAGCGCTTCCTCTTCTACGGGGAAAAAAGATGGCGGCTGTTTACCGTAGTTGCGAGACCGAAACTTTATGAAAATGAATCTTAATATTAATCCATATATAAAGCGCACCGGGTTATAAGCCGCACTGTCAGCTTTTGAGTAAATTTGTGGTTTTTAGGTGCGGGCTAATAGTGCGGAAAATACGGTAATATATTTTATTTGTAAAAGCACTTTACATTGACCAAACAATCTCAAAGTGCTATAGTGCATTTAAAAAAAAACAACCACAAATAGCTGCCCCCAACGAGTGAAATAAATAGTAAAATAAAATAAGAACTAGAACAGCCTAATAGCTAGAACTAGCACACATAAATCTATTAAAATTTTTTTTTTTTTTAAAAGAAGGGTTTTTAAGCTTTTTTTTAAAAGCATCCACAGTCTGTGGAGCCCTCAGGTGGTCAGGGAAAGCATTCCACAGACTGGGAGCGGCGGAGCAGAAAGCCCGGTCTCCCATGGTTCGGAGCTTTGTCCTCTGAGGTTGGAGGAGGTTAGCCTGTCCGGGGCGGAGGTGTATTAAAACAAATATTACTCTATTTTTGGGAATTACTCTAAAACATTGGCTATAAATGTATTTTTGTTGTGTTTCCATTGCAAGCAGGGGCGCCGCTAGGGATTTTGGGCCCCATGAAAAGAATCTTTACAGGGCCCCCAACACAGTGTCATTATTTTTTTCTGTATTATAATTTCATCATCATTAGGGGCCTCTCTGGGCCCCCCTCCATCATGGGCCCCTAGAATCCGTCTCCTTTACCCCCCCTTTTCGGCGCCCCTGATTGCAAGCATTCCAAAAATGACATCACGAGTTAGAATTTCCCCCCCGCCCCCGCCCAATAAACATAGTAGCAAAAGAGCATTTTAACAATACAGAATAAAATACATAAATAGTTAGTAGAAAAATAAATGTATAAAAGTATAAACAAAACTAGAATTGGGACGTAATAACAATGTGAATACAACATACTACCCACCTAGTGTGAATCTAAATTAAAAAAAATATATATATATATATATACAATTTAAAATAAGTAGTTAAAGAAATAACTAAACCTAGCGGCATTTGGAATCGCTTGTTTGTCACACATGCTAATTCATCCCGACAAGCCTTTTTTGCCCGTTTCCCTGCTCTTCAGGGGAAAATCCCTGCGAAATAGGCTTGTAGGGATGATATAGCATCTGTGTTTTTTCCTGACCTAACGTACATACATACATACATACATACATACCAGTGACGTGCGGTGAGGTTGACGGCTGGTGAGGCACTGACTTCATCACAGTCAGATTTACAAACATATGAACCCTAAAGAGTATCTTATTCACCATTTGATTGGCAGCAGTTAACGGGTTATGTTTAAAAGCTCATACCAGCATTCTTCCCTGCTTGGCACTCAGCATCAAGGCTTGGAATTGGGGGTTAAATCACCAAAAATTATTCCCGGGCGTGGCCACCGCTACTGCTCACTGCTCCCCTCACCTCCCAGGGGGTGATCAAGGGTGATGGGTCAAATGCAGAGGACAAATTTCATTTGTGTGACAATCATTGGTACTTTAACTTAACTTTAACTTTACACATACAAACTGTAGCACACAAAAAAGCACATTTACTGAAAAAAAAAACGTTATTATGGTCTTACCTTTACTTATAAATGAAGTCCATAACTAAAGCCCTCACTTCAACTTTCCACGTGCAAGATTGAATCTATTTAAAAAAGTGTAACCGAGGGTTTATAAATGTCGCCTATACTGTATGAAACCACAAAATAACAAACACGGAGGCTCCAGTTCACACGAGGACCACTTTATTTACATTCTTTCAAAAACCTCCGCTCCACTCCAACGTGTCATCACTTCCGCTCTTAGCGCCTTCAAAATAAGAGCTCAAGGCATATACTGTATAACAGCGCATAACAGGAACTTAACATCACAAAGAGGAAAGCCCATGAAAATAGGTTACAAAAGTTATTTAATAAGAAGCCAAAAAGTGCAAAAACAATAATGTTCGTGTTGGAGGAGTTGTGAATTAGGTACACCTGCAGTCTGCAGGTGTACCTAATGTTGTGGCCCTGCAGTCATTCACAACTCCTCCAACACCAACATTATTGTTTTTGCACTTTTTGGCTTCTTATGAAATAACTTTTTTTAAATAGATTCAATCTTGCACGTGGAAAGTTTAAGTGTGGGCTTTAGTTGATATAACAATTCTACGGCGGGGGTGCAGGAGGCGAGCCTCACACAGTGCGTCTTTTGCAGCCGTTTTATGATCGCTCAGCACAAGAAATACGTTACCCACATACAGTTGTTGACAAAATACACTGTACATTATATACCTCAGCTAACTAAACTATGGAAATGTATAATATAATTCATATAGCAATACAGTCTCACTGCACAGCAGGCCAGCAGTTAGCCGAGTCATTGCGCAATCCATGTTGAGGCACTGAGTGACGTGCCTCAACTGGCTGCTGTTCACCGCACCGTCTCTTCTCGGTATTTGAACGGCAAATGTGAAAATTCAGCGATTTTGAATAAAAATAATCTAAAACTGGTGAAGTTAAATGGAAAATAACTTTATAGTATAATCACTGGATACATATAACAATTTAATTAATTTTTTTTCTTTTTACATTTTTTTTTCTTTCCATGACTGCACGTCACTAATACATACATACATACATACGATTTCAATCCCAGGAACACCAGGCCTACTTTTGACCCAGCACATTTGCTCACATTTTCAGTAGAGCCATAATAAATTCATAAAAGAAGCAAACTTCTTGAATGTTTTTTGTGACCAACAAGTATGTGCTCCAATCACTACATCACAAAAAAACAAGAGTAGTAGAAATGATTGGAAAGTCAAGACTACAGTAACCTGGACGCATTTCTGAATATTTGGCATTCTTAAGCTTACTCATCCTCCTGGAGCGAGCGGTTGTGTATGAGGTTCATTCCAGTCGGCGCATAGTTCCACTCAACTTCCTCGATCCTGAGGAAATACTCCCTCTTCATCCCAGAAACACAAAGCGATCCACAGCACAGCAGACAAAACAGACCCAAGGCTAACGGCGCCATTTGGACCAAGTAGTTGTGACTCTTCAGAGTGTCCAAAACTGAGCTGAGGGCAGACGATCCAGACCACCGAGTGTTCCCGGTCGCTTTCTCATTGATTTTTGGGTGCACTTTGTCTTTATACTTGCTCAACTGACGGTCAATAGTGGTCAGAGAGGGTCACTGACTCATGTCTGACTTACATAAGATATGGAATTATCTGTTAATTCTGTGCTTTGTTTTCTCTCGAAGAAATGTTATGTTTTTTAAAAAAAACACAAAAAAAAGTCAACAACACCCGCAGCCCGTCTTCAAATAGTACTTAAAAAAAATCTGCAAAAAAAACGGTCATCTACTGGCAGCTACGGCTGCCAAACGAAAACCATACAATTAAAGTAAAACATTGTAAACCAAATAATGATCAAAAACATTATATTTACAGAAATTTTCATGTAACGTTTTGCGGAAAAATATCATAATTTTACAGATTTTTACTAAATTATTCAGATCAACCACCTTTAATAAAGTGACGACGCAAACAGTTCTGCAGAAAAATACCTTTATTCTACATTGTCAGTATGGACATAGACTTTTATATAACAAGCTACATATTTAATGAAAGATAATTACTGCAATTTTACATGAATTTGAAAGTAATTTAAGAAAACAGAAAATGCTATGTATAATTAATTTGGTATTTTTCTGTAAAAAAATAGAAATATACATAGTTTGTCATTACTAGCATATTACTTAAAATAACAGGCAAACTGTTTATTTACAGATAGTCTTCAATTCTACAGTGTCATAAACTATTTAAAAAAAATTGAAAAATTACAGTAGAAATTTAGAGTAAATTAACCATAAAAATAGGAATTTTTTTTACAGTGTATGGAGGTACATGCCGTGTTGTGGACACTCATGAACACAAACAAAAGCTTCATCTCTACAACTTGTGGTTATTTCTTTCCTGTTCGTGTTCATGCTGACTTGCTCGTGACTTACTGTCGAAGGTTTCAAAGGACGGTGAAAAGTCAACAACACCCGCAGCCCGTCTTCAAATAGTACTTAAAAAAAATCTGTAAAAAAAACGGTCATCTACTGGCAGCCAAACGAAAACCATACAATTAAAGTAAAACATTGTAAACCAAATAATGATCAAAAACATTATATTTACAGAAATTTTCATGAAACGTTTTGCGGAAAAATATCATAATTTTACAGATTTTTACTAAATTATTAAGATCAACCACCTTTAATAAAGCGACGACGCAAACAGTTCTGCAGAAAAAAACCTTTATTCTACATTGTTAGTATGGACATAGACTTTTATATAACAAGCTACATATTTAATGAAATATAATTCCTGCAATTTTACATGAATTTGAAAGTAATTTAAGAAAACAGAAAATGTTTAATTAATTTGGTATTTTTCCGTAAAAAAATAGAAATATACATAGTTTGTCATTACTGGCATATTACTTAAAATAACAGGCAGATTGTTTATTTACAGATAGTCTTCAATTCTACAGTGTTATAAACTATTTAAAAAAAATTTAAAAATTACAGTAGAAATTTAGAGTAAATTAACCATAAAAATAGTATTTTTTTTTTACAGTGTATGGAGGTACATGCCGTGTTGTGGACACTCATGAACACAAACAAAAGCTTCATCTCTACAACTTGTGGTTATTTCTTTCCTGTTCGTGTTCATGCTGACTTGCTCGTTACTTACTGTCGAAGGCTTCAAAGGACGCTGAAAAGTCAACAACACCCGCAGCCCGTCTTCAAATAGTACTTAAAAAAAATCTGCAAAAAAAACGGTCATCTACTGGCTGCCAAACGAAAACCATACAATTAAAGTAATACATTGTAAACCAAATAATGATCAAAAACATTATATTTACAGAAATTTTGCGGAAAAATATCATAATTTTACAGATTTTTACTCAATTATTAAGATCAACCACCTTTAATAAAGTGACGATGCAAACAGTTCTGCAGAAAAAAACCTTTATTCTACATTGTTAGTATGGACATAGACTTTTATATAACAAGCTACATATTTAATGAAAGATAATTACTGCAATTTTACATGAATTTGAAAGTAATTTAAGAAAACAGAAAATGTTTAATTAATTTGGTATTTTTCTGTAAAAAAAAATAGAAATATACAGAGTTTATCATTACTGGCATATTACTTAAAATAACAGGCGGATTGTTTATTTACAGATAGTCTTCAATCCTACAGTGTTATAAACTGTTTAAAAAAAATTGAAAAATTACAGTAGAAATTTAGAGTAAATTAACCATAAAAATAGGATTTTTTTTTTTACAGTGTATGGAGGTACATGCCGTGTTGTGGACACTCATGAACACAAACAAAAGCTTCATCTCTACAACTTGTGGTTATTTCTTTCCTGTTCGTGTTCATGCTGACTTGCTCGTGACTTACTGTCGAAGGTTTCAAAGGACGGTGAAAAGTCAACAACACCCGCAGCCCGTCTTCAAATAGTACTTAAAAAAATCTGTAAAAAAACGGTCATCTACTGGCAGCCAAACGAAAACCATGCAATTAAAGTAAAACATTGTAAACCAAATAATGATCAAAAACATTATATTTACAGAAATTTTCATGAAACGTTTTGCGGAAAAATATCATAATTTTACAGATTTTTACTAAATTATTAAGATCAACCACCTTTAGTAAAGTGACGACGCAAACAGTTCTGCAGAAAAATACCTTTATTCTACATTTTTTTTAATATAACAAGCTATATATTTAATGAAAGATAATTACTGCAATTTTACATGAATTTGAAAGTAATTTAAAAAAACAGAAAATGATATGTTTAATTAATTTGGTATTTTTCTGTAAAAAAAAAATAGAAATATACATAGTTTGTCATTACTGGCATGTTACTTAAAATAACAGGCAGATTGTTTATTTACAGATAGTCTTCAATTCTACAGTGTTATAAACTATTTAAAAAAAATTGAAAAATTACAGTAGAAATTTAGAGTAAATTAACCATAAAAATAGGATTTTTTTTTTTACAGTGTACGGAGGTACATGCCGTGTTGTGGACACTCATGAACACAAACAAAAGCTTCATCTCTACAACTTGTGGTTATTTCTTTCCTGTTTGTGTTCATGCTGACTTGCTCGTGACTTACTGTCGAAGGTTTCAAAGGACGGTGAAAAGTCAACAACACCCGCAGCCCGTCTTCAAATAGTACTTAAAAAAAAATCTGTAAAAAAAACGGTCATCTACTGGCTGCCAAACGAAAACCATGCAATTAAAGTAAAACATTGTAAAACAAATAATGATCAAAAACATTATATTTACAGAAATTTTCATGAAACGTTTTGCGGAAAAATATCATAATTTTACAGATTTTTACTAAATTATTAAGATCAACCACCTTTAATAAAGTGACGACGCAAACAGTTCTGCAGAAAAATACCTTTATTCTACATTGTTAGTATGGACATAGACTTTTATATAACAAGCTACATATTTAATTAAGGTAATTACTGCAATTTTACATGAATTTGAAAGTAATTCAAGAAAACAGAAAATGTTTAATTAATTTGGTATTTTTCTGTAAAAAAAATAGAAATATACATAGTTTGTCATTACTGGCATATTACTTAAAATAACAGGCAGATTGTTTATTTACGGATAGTCTTCAATTCTACAGTGTTATAAACTATTTAAAAAAAATTGAAAAATTACAGTAGAAATTTAGAGTAAATTAACCATAAAAATAGGATTTTTTTTTGGAGGTACATGCCGTGTTGTGGACACTCATGAACACAAACAAAAGCTTCATCTCTACAACTTGTGGTTATTTCTTTCCTGTTCGTGTTCATGCTGACTTGCTCGTGACTTACTGTCGAAGGTTTCAAAGGACGGTGAAAAGTCAACAACACCCGCAGCCCGTCTTCAAATAGTACTTAAAAAAAATCTGTAAAAAAAACTGTCATCTACTGGCAGCCAAACGAAAACCATACAATTAAAGTAAAACATTGTAAACCAAATAATGATCAAAAACATTATATTTACAGAAATTTTCATGTAAAGTTTTGCGGAAAAATGTCATAATTTTACAGATTTTTACTAAATTATTAAGATCAACCACCTTTAATAAAGTGACGATGCAAACAGTTCTGCAGAAAAATACCTTTATTCTACTTTTTTTTAATATAACAAGCTATATATTTAATGAAAGATAATTACTGCAATTTTACATGAATTTGAAAGTAGTTTAAGGAAACAGAAAATGCTATTTTTAATTAATTTGGTATTTTTCTGTAAAAAAAATACAAATATACATAGTTTATCATTACTGGCATATTACTTAAAATAACAGGCAGATTGTTTATTTACAGATAGTCTTCAATTCTACAGTGTTATAAACTATTTTAAAAAAATTGAAAAATTACAGTAGAAATTTAGAGTAAATTAACCATAAAAATAGGATTTTTTTTTTACAGTGTATGGAGGGAGGTACATGCCGTGTTGTGGACACTCATGAACACAAACAAAAGCTTCATCTCTACAACGTGTGGTTATTTCTTTCCTGTTCGTGTTCATGCTGACTTGCTCGTGACTTACTGTCCAAGGTTTCAAAGGACGGTGAAAAGTCAACAACACCCGCAGCCCGTCTTCAAATAGTACTTAAAAAAAATCTGCAAAAAAAACGGTCATCTACTGGCAGCCAAACGAAAACCATGCAATTAAAGTAAAATATTGTAAACCAAATAATGATCAAAAACATTATATTTACAGAAATTTTCATGTAACGTTTTGCGGAAAAATATCATAATTTTACAGATTTTTACTAAATTATTAAGATCAACCACCTTTAATAAAGTGACGACGCAAACAGTTCTGCAGAAAAATACCTTTATTCTACATTTTTTTTAATATAACAAGCTATATATTTAATGAAAGATAATTACTGCAATTTTACATGAATTTGAAAGTAATTTAAGAAAACAGAAAATGCTATTTTTAATTAATTTGGTATTTTTTTGTAAAAAAAAAATAGAAATATACATAGTTTGTCATTACTGGCATATTACTTAAAATAACAGGCAGATTGTTTATTTACAGATAGTCTTCAATTCTACAGTGTTATAAACTATTTTTAAAAAATTTAAAAATTACAGTAGAAATTTAGAGTAAATTAACCATAAAAATAGGAATTTTTTTTTACAGTGTACGGAGGTACATGCCGTGTTGTGGACACTCATGAACACAAACAAAAGCTTCATCTCTACGACTTGTGGTTATTTCTTTCCTGTTCGTGTTCATGCTGACTTGCTCGTGACTTACTGTCGAAGGTTTCAAAGGACGGTGAAAAGTCAACAACACCCGCAGCCCGTCTTCAAATAGTACTTAAAAAAAATCTGTAAAAAAAACGGTCATCTACTGGCTGCCAAACGAAAACCATACAATTAAAGTAAAACATTGTAAACCAAATAATGATCAAAAACATTATATTTACAGAAATTTTCATGAAACGTTTTGCGGAAAAATATCATAATTTTACAGATTTTTACTAAATTATTAAGATCAACCACCTTTAATAAAGTGACGACGCAAACAGTTCTGCAGAAAAATACCTTTATTCTACATTGTTAGTATGGACATAGACTTTTATATAACAAGCTACATATTTAATGAAAGATAATTACTGCAATTTTACATGAATTTGAAAGTAATTTAAGAAAACAGAAAATGCTATTTTTAATTAATTTGGTATTTTTCTGTAAAAAATTAGAAATATACATTGTTTGTCATTACTGGCATATTACTTAAAATAACAGGCAGATTGTTTATTTACAGATAGTCTTCAATTCAACAGTGTTATAAACTATTTAAAAAAAATGGAAAAATTACACTAGAAATTTAGAGTAAATTAACCATAAAAATAGGAGTTTTTTTTTACAGTGTATGGAGGTACATGCCGTGTTGTGGACACTCATGAACACAAACAAAAGCTTCATCTCTACAACTTGTGGTTATTTCTTTCCTGTTCGTGTTCATGCTGACTTGCTCGTGACTTACTGTCGAAGGTTTCAAAGGACGGTGAAAAGTCAACAACACCCGCAGCCCGTCTTCAAATAGTACTTAAAAAAAAATCTGTAAAAAAACGGTCATCTACTGGCAGCCAAACGAAAACCATGCAATTAAAGTAAAACATTGTAAACCAAATAATGATCAAAAACATTATATTTACAGAAATTTTCATGAAACGTTTTGCGGAAAAATGTCATAATTTTACAGATTTTTACTAAATTATTAAGATCAACCACCTTTAATAAAGTGACGACGCAAACAGTTCTGCAGAAAAATACCTTTATTCTACATTGTTAGTATGGACATAGACTTTTATATAACAAGCTACATATTTAATGAAAGATAATTACTGCAATTTTACATGAATTTGAAAGTAATTTAAGAAAACAGAAAATGTTTAATTAATTTGGTATTTTTCTGTAAAAAAAATAGAAATATACATAGTTTGTCATTACTGGCATGTTACTTAAAATAACAGGCAGATTGTTTATTTTTTTATTTTATTTATTTATTTATTATTACAGTGTTATAAACTATTAAAAAAAAAATTGAAAAATTACAGTAGAAATTTAGAGTAAATTAACCATAAAAATAGGATTTGAATAAGTCCGAAACATGAACTTGATCACTTTTACCGAACAAAAAATATTATTTTAAACAAGAAAGGGAACAAAGTAGCTTTATCATCGGCACTCATTTCTTAATAATGTCTTCGATTCATTTCACAGTACACAGAATCAGTGTTTTCCATATATTCTAGCGTTGTCCCCGTACCAATATTTTGGTACCGGTACCTGTACCAAAATGTATTTCGATACTTTTCGGTACTTTTCTAAACAAAGGGGACCACAAAAAATGGCATTATTGGCTTTATTTTAACAAAAAATCTTAGGGTACATTAAACATGTGTTTATTATTGCAAGTTGTGTCCTTAAATCAAATAGTGAACTTGTCTTTTAGTAGTAAGTACAAACCCCGTTTCCATATGAGTTGAGAAATTGTGTTAGATATAAATATAAACGGAATACAATGATTTGCAAATCCTTTTCAACCCATATTCAGTTGAATATGCTACAAAGACAACATATTTGATGTTCAAACTCATAAACTTTGGGGTTTTTTTTGCAAATAATAATTAACTTGGAATTTCATGGCTGCAACACGTGCCAAAATAGTTGGGAAAGGGCATGTTCACCACTGTGTTACATGGCCTTTCCTTTTAACAACACTCAGTAAACGATTGGGAACTGAGGAAACTAATTGTTGAAGCTTTGAAAGTGGAATTGTTTTATGTAGAGCTTTAGTCGTTCAACAGTCCGGGGGTCTCCGCTGTCGTATTTTACGCTTCATAATGCGCCACACATTTTCGATGGGAGACAGGTCTGGACTGCAGGTGGGCCAGGAAAGTACCCGCACTCTTTTTTTTTACGAAGCCACGCCGTTGTAACACGTGCTGAATGTGGCTTGGCATTGTCTTGCTGAAATAAGCAGGGGCGTCCATGAAAAAGATGGCGCTTAGCATATGTTGTTCCAAAACCTGTATGTACCTTTCAGCATTAATGGTGCCTTCACAGATGTGTAAGTTACCCGTGCCTTGGGCACTAATACACCTCCATACCATCACACATGCTGGCTTTTGAACTTTGCGTCGATAACAGTCCGGATGGTTCTTTTCCCCTTTGGTCCGGATGACACGATGTCGAATATTTCCAAAAACAATTTGAAATGTGGACTCGTCAGACCACAGAACACTTTTCCACTTGGCATGAGTCCATCTTAGATGATCTCGGGACCAGAGAAGCCGGCGGCGTTTCTGGGTGTTGTTGATAAATGGCTTTCTCTTTGCATAGTAGAGCTTTAACTTGCACTTACAGATGTAGCCACCGACTGTATTTAGTGACAGTGGTTTTCTGAAGTGTTCCTGAGCCCATGTGGTGATATCCTTTAGAGATTGATGTCGGTTTTTGATACAGTGCCGTCTAAGGGATCGAATGTCACGCTCATTCAATGCCGCTTACGTGGAGTGATTTCTCCAGATTCTCTGAACCTTTTGATGATATTATGGACCGTAGATGTTGAAATCCCTAAATTTCTTGCAATTGCACTTTGAGAAACGTTGTTCTTAAACTGTTTGACTATTTGCTCACGCAGTTGTGGACAAAGGGGTGTACCTCGCCCCATCCTTTCTTGTGAAAGGCTGAGCATTTTTTTGGGAAGCTGTTTTTATACCCAATCATGGCACCCACCTGTTCCCAATTAGCCTGCACACCTGTGGGATGTTCCAAATAAGTGTTTGATGAGCATTCCTCAACTTTATCAGTATTTATTGCCACCTTTCCCAACTTCTTTGTCACGTGTTGCTGGCATCAAATTCTAAAGTTAATGATTATTTGCAACAAAAAAAAAATGTTTATCAGTTTGAACATCAAATATGTTGTCTTTGTAGCATATTCAACTGAATATGGGTTGAAAAGGATTTGCAAATCATTGTATTCCGTTTATATTTACATCTAACACAATTTCCCAACTCATATGGAAACAGGGTTTGTAAACAAACAAAGGCTATGTGGAGGGCGGTGTGGCCAGCGCGCCTGCAGGAGCAAAGGTCACCGCCTCCGTCTATGGTGCTGAGGACGAGCACCATCGGATGGGGGGGGGGGGGGGGGGGGGGCGGGGCATGTGCTGACGGCGAGACACAGCTGACAGGTGATTAGATTTCCCAGTGTCTGTGTGATCATGTTTTGTTTTAGTCATGTTCGGTTTTGTTTTTGGACTTTTTGTGCACTTTTGTTTTGTTTTGTCACCATAGCAACCATTTCACCTGTCACGTCACGCACCTGTGTCACGTTTTGAGTCACGCACCTGCTTTCACTAATCATGTCTATAGTATTTAAGTTCATTGTTTTCAGTTTGTCGTTCTGGTGACATCCCACATTTATGCTTCTGCACACTCTCCACACCCTTAGGACCCTTGCTGCTCTTTTTTCATGCCGGTTCCATGCCAAGTAAGTTTTTGTTTATTATTGCCACAGTTAGTGTTTTTTGTTGTTCATAGTTTCTGCCTTTGTGCAAGTATTTGTTTTCATAGCCAAGTTGTTTCTCCGTCACTGTGCGCGCTTTTCGTTTGTACTTTTTTTTTTGTAGTTATAGTGTTTAAATAAATCATGTATTCACCTTCACGCCACATCTGGTCCAATTCACTTGCACCTCGGGAGAACAAACCAAGCCATAGTCCAAGTCTTGACAGGTGGTACGTGTTAATCTCATCATCTGTTGTCTTTAACAGTAAGCGGCCGGGAGCAGAGAGGGAGAGAGGATACGGACGTGGCTGAGAAGTCGCGTCCTGCTGGAGAGAGAACTTTATTTAAGACCTTGTGATCATTAAAACCTTGTTAAAACCTGCACGCTAGGACTCCTGTGCCGTGTCTGACAGTGGGACTGCAAGGAAGAAACTTCCACAGTGTGGCGCATTATGAAGCCTAAAATACCACAATTTAAGCAAGAATGGGAAATAATTCCACCTGAGAAGCTTCAAAAATGTGTCTCCTCAGTTCCCAAAACTTTACTGAGTGTTGTTAAAAGGAAAGGCCAACTAACAACTTTTTTGCAATGTGTTGCTGCCATTAAATTCTAAGTTAATGATTATTTGCAATAAAAAAAATAAAGTTTCTCAGTTGGAACATTAAGTATCTTGTCTTTGCAGTCTATTCAATTGAATATAAGTTGAAAAGGATTTGCAAATCATTGTATTCTCTTTTTATTTACCATTTACACAACAATTACGGGATAGCGGGGAGAATATCTGGTAACTGTGGAAACTCCCGGACTTCAACTTTGACCCAAAAATGTATTACAAAACACTGTGCAGTCCCTAAACTGCAGCAACACACAGACAAACACACGCACGCAGACATAAAAGGTCAATATTTTTTTATTCAAAGCAGCACAAACAAACACCATAGAAAAAAATAAGTCACTAAATTATATATATATATATATATACACAAAAAAACAACTTAACTAGCAGTTTTGGGAGGAATGCACATAGAATACTTCCAATAATAATAACATATGTACAAACACACACAATCATGTTGTAGAAAGAAGTAATACTTCCGGCACACTGACGTCAAACTTCAACTAAAACCAAGAAATGGTTTTAGGACTCAGTCATTCTTCTTTCAGTCTCGTCTTCCAGCTTGTGAAAAACAGAAGCCATTATTGTAATGATAGAGAGAGAAATAGGATGTGTTATTGCTTCTTTATTCCAAATCTCAGTGGTGCTACCGTCTAAAGCAATTATTGTGACTCGGGGGCCACATTTAGAGAAAAAAAATGTGTCTGGGGGCCGGTATATCTATTTTTAGGAACACTAATACAAAACCTCACAATAAAGTCTGATTGAATGCTAAAAATGTTATGACAGATCGACTTACAAATGGAATGGAATTGTATTTTTTTCTATGAAGGATAAAACGCTGAATATTGAGAACATATGACTGTCACACCATACTTGCCAACCTTGAGACCTCCGATTTCGGTAGGTGGTGGTGGGGTGGGGTGGGGGTGGGGGGGGGGGGTGAATTGGGCGTGGTCGGGGTGGGACGGGGCGTGGTTGGGGGCGTGGCTAAAAGGAGAGGAGTATATTTACAGCTAGAATTCACCAAGTCAAGTATTTCATATATATATATATATATATATATATATATATATACATATATATATATATATGTACCGTATTTTCCGCACCATAAGCCGCCCTGGGTTATAAGCCGCGCCTTCAATGAACGGCATATTTCAAAACTTTGTCCACCTATAAGCCGCCCCGTGTTATAAGCCGCATCTAACTGCGCTAAAGGAATGTCAAAAAAACAGTCAGATAGGTCAGTCAAACTTCAATAATATATTAAAAACCAGCGTGATGTGGGCGCGCATGGAGTCGTATATCAACATGGACGGAGCTGCGTGAAAAAAGCCACCCGGCCTCTTCGCGGAAACTTCCCTTAACCACTCGCTCATCTTTTCTTCATCCATCCATCCCTTCGAGTTAGCTTTTATGATGACGCCGGCTGGAAAGGTCTCTTTTGGCAAGGTCTTCCTTTTGAATATCACCATGGGTGGAAGTTTCTGGCCATTAGCATGGCAAGCTAGAACCACAGTGAAGGATGACTTCTCATTCCCTGTGGTGCGAATATTCACCGTACGTGCTCCCGTTGTATCCACAGTGCGGTTCACAGGAATATCAAAAGTCAGTGGAACCTCGTCCATGTTGATAATGTTCTCTGGCCGGATCTTTTTTTCAGCTATCTTGTTTTTACAATATGCACGGAAAGTAGCCAGCTTTTCTTGAAAGTCTTTAGGCAGTTGCTGTGAAATAGTAGTCCGTGTGCGGATGGAGAGATTGCGTCTTTTCATGAACCGGAAACCTGTCGCTTAGTAGGAGCCATTTTGTGGTCTTTACAGATGTAAACACACAAAGGAAATGAAACGTAATATCCGCGCGCTTCTTCTTCTTCTACCGGGCCGGGTGGTTGCTTACAGTAGAAGAAGAAGCGCTTCCTGTTCTATGGGGGCGGGTGCTTACCTTGGCAGTTGCTTGCGTAGAAGAAGAAGCACTTCCTCTTCTACGGGGAAAAAAGATGGCGGCTGTTTACCGTAGTTGCGAGACCGAAACTTTATGAAAATGAATCTTAATATTAATCCATATATAAGGCGCACCGGGTTATAAGCCGCACTGTCAGCTTTTGAGTAAATCTGTGGTTTTTAGGTGCGGCTAATAGTGCGGAAAATACGGTGTATATATATATATATACACACATATATATATATATATATATATAAGAAATACTTGACGTTCAGTGAATTCTAGATATATATATTTATTTTAATATATATATATTTAATTTTATATATATATATATATATATATATATATATATACATATATTATATATATATATAATTTCAATGTTCATTTATTTACACATATACACACACATAACACTCATCTACTCATTGTTGAGTTAAGGGTTGAATTGTCCATCCTTGTTCTATTCTCTGTCACTATTTTTCGAACCATGCTGAACACCCTCTCTGATGATGCATTGCTGTGTGGCACGCACAAAAGTGCTTTCATCAAATGCACTAGATGGCAGTATTGTCCTGTTTAAGGGTGTCACAACATTGCTGTTTACGGCAGACGAACTGCTTTACGGTAGACGAAAACGTGACTGCTGTTGTTGTGTGTTGTTGCCGCGCTGGGAGGACGTTAATGAAACTGCCTAACAATAAACCCACATAAGAAACCAAGAACTCGCCCTCCATCATTCTACAGTTATAACGTCATTGGGCAGGTACGCTGTTTATATTGTGGAGGACCTGAGTCCGCCTGAATTTCGGGAGATTTTTGGGAGAAAATTTGTCCCGGGAGGTTTTCGGGAGAGGCGCTGAATTTCGGGAGTCTCCCGGAAAATCCGGGAGGGTTGGCAAGTATGCGTCACACCCCCTCTCCATCCACATATTTTACAATCAAGCCAAATGCAACAAAAATGCAACAAACACAGCAAAATATAAACTTTTTAATCTACAATCTCATATTTGTGATACATCACTAAGCTTTACAGCGTTCTTGTAAAAAATCTCCTTCCACGTCTGTCCCTCACACCCACATTTCACAAACACTCTGTGGAAACGCTCCCCACCCACACTGCTTGGTGCCTCGTCTCACCTGCTGCGACGTAGATTACCATAGCAACTAGTAGGGTTGTACGGTATACGGGTATTAGTATATTACCGCGATACTAATGAAGCATATTCGGTACCATACCGCCTCTGAAAAGTAATGGTCCAAAACACCCTAAGATTGTTGGTTAAAATAAAGCCAATAATGCAAATTTTTCTGGTCCCCTTTGTCATGTCTGTGTGATCATGTTTTGTTTTAGTCATGTTCGGTTTTGTTTTTGGACTTTTTGTGCACTTTTGTTTGGTTTTGTCACCATAGCAACCCATTAGTTTTCACCTGTCACGTCACGCACCTGTTTTCGTTAATCATGTCTGTAGTATTTAAGTTCATTGTTTTTCAGCTCGTCGTCCTGGCGACATCCGTATTCATACCCCCGTCACACTCTGTCTACCTCTGCGCACTTCATGCCATGTCCAAGTAAGTTTTTTTTCTATTAATGCCACAGTTAGTGTTTTTATTTAATTGTTCACAGTTTTTTGCCCCCGTGCAAGTCTTTTTGTTTCGTTAGTCAGGTTTGTACTTCCGCCTTGAGCGCACTTTTTGTTCCTTTGAGTGTTATAAATAAATATGTATTCACCTTCACGCCATGACCAGTCCAGCTTTACTTGCATCTCGGGAAAACAAACACACCATAGTCCACGTCTTGACACCCTTTATTTAGAAAAGTATCGAAAAGTACCGAAAAGTATCGGAATAATATTGGTATCAGGACAACAGTAGTCACTAAAATATCATGCAAAAGTGCAGATTACAAGCATTGAAATTAGAGATGTCCGATAATATCGACCGATAAATGCTTTAAAATGTAATATCGGAAATTATCGGTATCGGTTTTCTTATTATCGGTATAATTTTTTTAATTTTTATTAAATCAACATAAAAAACACACTTACAATTAGTGCACCAACCCAAAAAACCTCCCTCCCCCATTTACACTCATTCACACAAAAGGGTTGTTTCTTTCGGTTATTAATATTCTGGTAGGTTCCTACATTATATATCAATACAGTCTGCAAGGGATACAGTCCGTAAGCACACATGATGCTGCTCCACTAATAGTACTAACCTTTAACACTTCATTTGACTCATTTTCATTAATTACTAGTTTCTGTCAAGACTTGGACTTTGGCTTGGTTTGTTCTCCCGTGGTGCAAATGAGCATTTGGACCAGACATGGCGTGAAGGTGAAGACATTATTTATTTTAAACTATCAAAAAAGGAATAAACAAAAAGCGCGCACAGTGGCGGAGAATAAAACTAGACTTTAAACACAAAACTTGCACATTGGCAGAAACTATGAACAATTAAACAAAACACTAACTGTGGCTTAACAAACAAAAACTTACTTGGCATGGAACCGGCATGAAAAAAAGAGTAGCAAGGGTCATCAGGGTGTGGAGAGTGTGCAGGAGCATAAATGTGGTGATGTCGTCAGCACGAACAACAGAAAATGAATGAACTTAAATAATATGGACATGATTAGTGAAAGCAGGTGCGTGACTCGAAACGTGAAACAGGTGCGTGACGTGACAGGTGAAAACTAATGGTTGCTATGGTGACAAGAGTGCACAATGAGTCCAAACGTGGAACAGGTGCGTGACGTGACAGGTGAAACTAATGGTTGCTATGGTGACAAAACAAAACAAAAGTGCACAAAAAGTCCAAAATTTAAACCGAACATTACTAAAACAAAACATGATCACACAGACATGACAAGTTTCTATGTAACTGTTTTTATATTGTTTTACTTTCTTTTTTATTCAAGAAAATGTATTTATCTTATTTTATTTTATGATTTTTTTTTTTTTTAAAAGGACCTTATCTTCACCATACCTGGTTGTCCAAATTAGGCATAATAATGTGTTAATTCCACGACTGTATATATCGGTATCGGTTGATATCGGTATCGGTAATTAAAGTGTTGGACAATATCGGAACATCGGTTATCGGCGAAAAGCCATTATCGGACATCCCTAATTGAAAGACTTAGTATAGTTCAGGGGTCGGCAACCCGCGGCTCCGGAGCCGCATGCGGCTCTTTGATCACTCAGCAGCTTACTTGCTGAACCCCCCAATTTTCCCGTGAGACTTCCGGATTTCAGTGCCTCTCGCAGAAAACTCCCGGGATTAATATTCACCGACTTTCACCCTGACGGCTATAATAAGGGCGTGCCATGATGATACAACATTTGGCGCCCTCTACAATCTGTATTAACAGAGTGCCAGCCCAACACTTGTTATACAATATACATCTTCTGCTTGCACACGTACGTGACAGCAAGGCATACTTGGTCAACAGCCACACAGGTTACACTGACGGTGGTCATATAAAACAACTTTAACACTCTTACTAATAATGCGCCGCACTTTGAACCAAAATCAAACAAGAATGACAAACACATTTCGGGAGAACATCTGCACCTTAACACAACATAAACACAACAGAACAAACACCCAGAATCCCATGCAGTCCTGACTCTTACGGGCTACATTATACACCCCTGCTAACACCAAACCCCGCCCCCACCCCAACCCTGCTCCCTCACACATCAACCCCCCACCCTGTGCGTCGGTTGAGGTGGGCGGGGTTTGGTAGCGGGGGTGTATAATGTATCCCGGAAGAGTTAGGGCTGCATGGGATTCTGGGTATTTGTCCTGTTGTGTTTATGTTGTGTTACGGTGCAGATGTTCTCCCGAAATTTGTTTGTCATTCTTATTTGGTGTGGGTTCACAGTGTGGCGCATTATTAGTAAAGTGTTAAAGTTTTTTTTTTTATACCACCACCGTCAGTGTAGCCTGTGTGGTTGTTGACCAAGTATGCCTTGTTGTTACCTACGTGAGCAAAGCGGGAGCCCCATACAACGTGAGGCTGATCAGGCACGCTGACTGTAGTGGGTGCTATATGCTGTACCATCACGGCACGCATGACGTTGTCAGGCGCCATTCAATTAAAACCCGCGTGCCGCACCAGCTTTCAAATTCAACATAAAGGTTTGGGCAGCGTGTCTGAGACACCTGGTTTATACATAGCACAAAGCAAAAAAAATAAAAACTTCGTATGCAGTGTTATTTCATTTAAAATTTCCAAAAAAAGATCATGGGTACAAGCGGCCCAAATGAGTTTCCCCCGCCGGGTGGCGGGTCTCTCCCTTAGAGCATGGGTGTCAAACTCTGGCCCGCAGGTCAAATTTGGCCCGCCGTGTAATTAGGGCCCGCATGGCCCATTGCATAAGGACTCCCAAAGGGAGTCCTTATGCAATGGGACATAAGGACCTATTGAATTTGTAAGGTTTTATTATTATTATACCGGCCGCCTCTTTGAGCACTAATTTGACCCACTTAACATGCTTCAAAACTCACCGTATTTGACCCACACATCAGGACCTGCGAAAATTGTCTTTTAATAAAAAAACCGAACCGCAAAAATCAAAATTGCGCTCTAGCGCCCCCTAGGGAAAAAAAAAAAACAGACTGCCTGTAACTCCCACTAGGAAGGTCGGAGAGACATGAAACAAAAACCTATATGTAGGTCTGACTTACACCTACCTTTCATAATTGTACATCCTCGGGCAAAAATCAACAGGAAGTTGGCAATTCCCCCTTCAGGACAAAAAAGTACTAAAAACAGTCACTTTTGCCTCTTTGAGCTGTAATTTGACCCCCTTAACATGCTTCAAAACTCACCAAACTGAACACACACACATCAGGACTGGCAAAAATTGCGATCTAATAAAAAAAACCTAACCCCAAATCTCAAAATTGCGCTCTAGAGAAATTTTTGAATAAAACGGAGAAAAAAACTGCTCCTCGGAAGAAAAAAATGACAAAACTGCCTGTAACGCCCACTGGGAAGGTCAACCTACATTTCATAAATTGACAACCCCCAGCAAAAATCAACAGGAAGTTTGCTATTCCCCCTTCAAAACAACATTTTTGTAAAAACCGGTCACCTTCCTTCAAAAACTATCTCCTCTGAGCGCGTTTGTCGTTTCGGCTTCAAACTAACACAGGAGAGAGATTGAACCCTTGTGTATAAAATAACAGAACAGCGTTTTTCTAACTGCTCCGGTTTTGATTTTATGAGCCTTCAAAGAACCGCTGCGCTGATGCTGCTGCGCAGCTCTTTTTTTAAGATGGCTGCTTAAAAGCAGGAAGCACCAGCGTGCCTACACAATGCAGACAAGGTAGGTACACTAGACAAAAGTATTGGGACACTTATGACTACCACCGGACAAAAGTATTGGGACACTTAGGACTAAGGCTGAAACGACGCGTCGACGTAGTCGACGTCATCGGTTACGTAAATACGTCGACGCCGTTTTTGTGCGTCGGCGCGTCGCATATTTACGTCACACTACTTTACTGTCATGGCGGAGCGCAAAGCAGACGATGCGAGCGAGGGGAAAAAAGCACGGCAAAAGTCGTCAAAAGTGTGGGAGTATTTCAATAAACGGCCTAATAATGTTGTTGTATGCACACTGTGTCGAGCGGAAATGGCCTATCATAGCAGCACAACGGCTATGAACGAACATTTGAAAAGAAAACCCCCGACAGCGTTCTTGCCATCACCATCAACAAGTCAATCGTCCGCGTGCGTATACGTTGTCATTATTACACAAAAACATGAATGTGTCATTTGTATCTGCGTTGTAAATTCATAAACTAAAGCACCGTTTCGCTCTGAGAGGCGCGTTTGGCGTGCCTGTTCAGTGTTTACAAAGACGCGCTCCTCTTTAACGCTGTGGAGAGGCGGCGGCGGCGAGCGAGTGGCGAGGCGGGGCGCGCCGGGAGCGACGCCGCAAACGTGCCCAGGTGCCCGATCCGCGCAGTTGGAAGAGAAAAGACTTTGTGTAAAATTAAAAGATTGTAAACCTGGCAAAGCCGTCTGGCGTTCAGTCTGTCGGTCCTGAAAGAACCCCACGGCACAAGACGTGTCACAAACGCTAACGTTAATTAGTTGTGCAAATACCTTTTACAACATTAACAGTTACATATACTATGTACAAACCAACAATTAACTTTCACTTTAATCATACTATCATTGTTGTGTTATTAAGCAAAATAAGCAATACTTTTACTTTTGTTGAAATGTTTACACTGTACACTTTTTTGTATTGGATGTTTAGCTTTATTTTTGCACATTTTAGCAAATAAGCAATACTTTTACTTTTGTTGAAATGTTTACACTTGTTACAGAATATTTCCGTTTTGCACTTTTTTGTATTGGATGTTTATCTTTATTTTTGCACATTTTAAAGCAAAATAAGCAATACTTTTACTTTTGAAATGCTTATACTATTCCAGAATATTAAGATTTGCACTGGATGTTTACTTTTATATTTGCACATTAAAAAGCAAATAAGCTACTTTTAATTTTGTTAAATGTTAAAAGTTTTAAATGTTTACATTGTTACAGAATATTTTGTCATGTTGTTGTCAATGTTGACTGACTAGTGGCCATACTTTTTTTTTTGTAAATAAAAGCCATGCCTTTTGAAAAAACTGGCCTACATTTATTTTTTCCTCTTCATTTTAAATTTAAAAAAAAAATCGGTAAAAGGAAAAATAATCTATAGATTAATCGAAAAAATAATCAATAGATTAACCGATTAATAGAAAAAATAATTTATAGATTAATCGATAGAAAAATAATCGTTAGCTGCAGCCCTACTTAGGACTAGCACCTGCCAAATATGCGGGCCCGACCAACGCTGCTTGCAGCTTTAATTTCAATTGTATTTAATATACCATTGATGTTTTTTTGTTTGTTTTTTGAAAGTTGATTTTGCACTATTAAGTTATATAAGCGTTGCACTACTATGTTATATAAGCGCTGCTTGTTCCATATTCAGTGTTAAAGCAAATCAGTGTAGCAAATAATTAGTTTTATTCATGCACTTTCTCTTGCTACTTCAAGGCTCGAATGTTTGATTCATTCATTGTTATTTTATTTTCAAATTTATTATTAGCCTGTGGAAAAAGTTTATTTTGATATTTACCTCAGAAGGCTGCAAATAGAAAAGAGGCATTACATTTTTATTAAAATTTTATTTGATATGCCATTGATATTTTTTAATTATTATTATTTGAAACTGGATTTTGCATGTCACTATAAAGTTATATAACCCTTGCTTGTTCAATATTCAATGCAAAACTTGTTTGGGTCACTATTAAAAGGTTCATTTGTTCAACCTTGGCCCGCGGCTTTGTTCAGTTTTACATTTTGGCCCACTCTGTGTTTGAGTTTGACACCCCTCCCTTAGAGATAGGGTGAGAAGCTCTGTCATCCACATGGAGAGGAGCCAGATGAGGTGGTTCGGGCATCTGGTCAGGATGCCACCCGAACGCCTCCCTAGGGAGGTGTTTAGGGCACGTCTGACCGGTAGGAGGCCATGGGGAAGACCCAGGACACGTTGGGAAGACTATGTCGCTTCGGGATCCCCCGGGAAGAACTGGACAAAGTGGCCGGGGGGGGAGGGAAGTCTGGGCTTCCCTGCTTAGGCTGCTGCCCCCGCGACCCGACCTCGAATAAGCAGAAGAAGATGGATGGATGGATGAAATACCCCAACACTGGATATTGTTCAGATAAGTTACATTCATGCGATGAGTGGCGACTTGTCCAGGGTGTACCCCGCCTTCCGCCCGATTGTAGCTGAGATAGGCTCCAGCGCCCCCCGCGACCCCAAAGGGATTAAGCGGTAGAAAATGGATGGATGGAAGTTACATTCAAGAACAAAGCAACACTGGAGGTGACTATGACGTGCGCATTTTTCATTTTTCCGCACATGCGTACTAGGTCGCGTTGCGCCGACAGACGGAGGGGGGGGGAGGTTGAGGGGGTCTTAAACGACAAGGATAAGACATACCTGCCAACTTTTGGAATCAGAAAAACCTAGTAGCCAGGGTCCAGGGGCCGCAGGACCCGGTAGGTCCAGGACAAAGTCCTGGTGGGGGGTTCAGGCCGACGCAAAATGATTGATTGCATTCCGACAGGTTAAAATGTTGCTAAAACCATCACTTTTCTATCAGTCACAGTGACTTTTCAAAACAAAAATATTACAGCAAAAATCATATGGGTTGATTGACATGTTTATTCTGTAAGCTAACTTCAATAGTTTGAAATTATTTTGACAGTTAATGCCAGTTATCCTGTCAACCTTTCACAAGACTCCAATTTGTTAATTGAAAGTATAAACAGTATAAACACTTTTTACAGTAAACAAATGGTAAAACAGTACTAAACAATTCCATAAAAAAAAAAAATTGAGATGGCATCGTCTAATGGTTCCCTGCACGCGGTGATTTGCTCACAGCTACCATTATGTTCATTGGGGACCTCCCTAAACCCAGTTGTTAAAAATACCATTAAAATTTGGACTCAATTTAGGAAACATCACGGCTTGCACAAGGCTTCCAGCGGTGCTCCGATTTTGAACAATCCCGCCTTTCTCCCTGCCTGCTCTGATTCTGCGTTTCGAACTTGGTCGACTAACGGACTTAAAATTCTCAATGACCTGTTTCCACGATGGAGTGTTCTCTTCCTTCGCTTCTCTGTCAACAAGATAAAATCTGCCTAATACTCATTTCTTTCGATACCTCCAAACAAGGCATTTTATTAAAAAACAATTTCCTCATTTTCCCAACCGCCCCCCAGAAGCAGAAATTGATCGGTTTCTCTTCTTTGACTCTGACCAACGACGTTTAATATCTGTCATATATAATGAAATCGGCCTTCTGAATCCACTTAATACTTCACCTGTCAGAGAATCATGGGAGCATGACCTTGGAGCACCTATACCTGACGGGAGGTGGAGAGAGGCTTTGAGGCTGGTACATTCATCGTCCATATGCGCTAGGCATGGCCTAATACAATGTAAGGTATTACATAAAGCACATTTCACCAATGCTAGACTGGCTAAAATATACCCCAACCACAGCGACACTTGTAACCGCTGTAGACAATCCCCAGCTGACCATTTGCATATGTTCTGGACGTGCCCAAAACTCTCAAGTTTTTGGTCGGCTATTTTCGACACTGTTGGGCAGGCCCTCGATAGAACAATAACACCTGACTGCCCTTTTTGGCGTTCCCCAGGTGGACGGTTTACCTGCAACCGCTCGTCATGTCATTGCGTTAACGACTCTGCTGGCTAGGCGTGCAATTATTTTTAAATGGAAACTTGCGTCTCCGCCGAGCCATAACAGTTGGATACAAGATGTCTTGCGGTGTCTCCAGTTAGAGAAGCTTCGGTTCTCTCAGAAAGGATCTGTGTCATCTTTCTTCTGGAATAGTTCCAGTAGAGTTTAAACATGCAGTGGTACGACCTCTACTTAAAAAACCCAGCCTCGACCCCTCTCTCCTCTCTAACTTCAGACCTATCTCTAATCTTCCATACATTTCCAAAATATTAGAGAAGGTTGTCTACAGTCAGTTGCTGCCCTTCTTAGAGGATAATGGTATCACTGAGCTGTTCCAGTCCGGTTTTAAAGCCCTCCACAGCACAGAGTCAGCGCTTCTAAAAGTTTTTAACGATATCCTCCTGTCCACTGATTCTGGTAAATATGTTGTCCTGGTGCTTTTAGATCTGTCTGCTGCGTTCCACACCGTCGACCACGCCACCTTAATCACTCGTCTTGAGAACTGTGTGGGCATTAAGGGCGCCGCCCTCAACTGGTTCCGGTCGTACCTAACCGACAGGAGTTTTTGTGTAAAAGTAGACAGTTTTATGTCGTCCACAGCTCCTTTACCACATGGGGTCCCCCAGGGCTCAATCCTTGCCCCAATTTTATTTGCGCTTTACCTTCTCCCCCTTGGTTCTATTTTTAGGAAGTACAGTATTGCATTTCATTTTTATGCCGATGATTGCCAGATTTATTTTCCCATGGCACAAAATAACACGGTTCAACGTCTTATTGACTGCCTGCACGACATCAACGTCTGGCTTTCAGCTAACTTCCTGAGCCTAAATGAAGATAAAACAGAAGTTATGTTGTTCGGTCCAAGTCGCTCTCCCTCCCCCAACGTTGACCTCGGCACTCTGACCCCGTTTCTCAGCGACTGTGTCACAAACCTGGGGGTAAAGTTTGACTCAGATTTTAAATTCGAAAAACAAATCAGCAGCATCGTTCAAAAAAGCTTTTATCAATTACGCCAAATAGCGAAAGTGAAACCGCTTCTATCAAGACATGATCTTGAGAAATTAATCCACGCTTTTATCTCGACTCGTCTTGATTATTGTAATGCCCTGTATGTTGGCATTAGCCAGGCCTCCCTCGCCCGCCTGCAGCTCGTGCAGAACTCTGCTGCTCGTCTGCTAACACAGACCCGCAGACGTGAGCACATCACCCCTATTTTAGCGTCCCTTCACTGGCTCCCTGTGCGTTACCGTATCAATTTTAAACTCCTTTTATTTGTTTTTAAATGTCTAAACAACCTCGCGCCAACCTATCTCTCCGACCTCCTTCAGCCTTACTGCCCCACCCGATCCTTAAGATCAGCCGATCAGCTGCTGTTGACGGTCCCTGACACAAGGCTGAAGCTTAGAGGTGACAGAGCTTTCGCCGTTGCTGCTCCCAAGCTCTGGAACGACCTACCCCTGAGTGTTAGACAAGCCTCCTCTCTTCCTGTTTTTAAATCTCTCTTAAAAACATACTTTTATTCCATGGCTTTTAACACTGAGTGATATCCATCCTGCAATGGCGCCCCATAATACACCTGCTGTGATCCTGTTTTTATGTTTTTATGTTTTTATTAATTCTATTTTAATTATTTATTTTTTATCGTGTTCTGTTTGTGTTGTGTTGTGTTTGCTCGGTACTCGTTTTATCTTTTAACCTGTTCATTGTACAGCACTTTGGCTACCCCTGTGGTAAATTTTAAATGTGCTTTATAAATAAAGTTGATTTGATTTGATTTGATTTGATCTTTCCATAAAACTTGGGGCCCCCTCCTAGACCTTATTAGAGACAAGCTTGACATCACCCCAAGCGATTCGAGTAACACAACTTAGACAGAGCTGACCGCTGAAGCCCCCCACAACTTTTACGTTATATTATTATTATTATTAATTTTGTTTTGCACATCTTATGTAGTATTTATTTATTTATTTACCTTATTTATTTTTTGTTTATCTTTAATATATTTGTTTGATTGAATCTAAGTTTGCATATATTCATGTGTGTCTATATTTGTTGTGGGCACTAGGTGACAATTACCTTGGGAATTAAAGTGGGTGGGTACTGTAAGGGGTAGGGTTTACTACATATTGTAAAATGTGCAGACGCCTCAACCTGCTGTTGCCATGATCCATCATACTGTACTGTCTGCAAAATTCAATAAAAATATTTGAAAAAATAAAAAATAAAAAATAAATTGGTGTCATTATTAACTTTCTGTCCAAGCTTGTATAATCTACTGCCTTGTTCAATTGTAAAAAATATTCTGTGCCTAAAATTCACATTTCTATCACAATTATCATACTGTAAACATGGTAAGCTAACTTCATTAAAATTAATAGTCCTGTCAATAGCACGGAATTACAATTCAAATGCAGTTTTTTTGTAAGCCTTTCAAAAGAATTCAAAATATGAAAAATGAATGAAAATTAATTTAAGCCATCAGATACTTGAAAAGTGGCACATCACATCTCTAATGTACCGTATTTTCCGCACCATTAGCCGCACCTAAAAACCACAAATTTACTCAAAAGCTGACAGTGCGGCTTTTAACCCGGTGCGCTTTATATATGGATAAATATTAAGATTCATTTTCATAAAGTTTCGTTCTCGCAACTTCGGTAAACAGCCGCCATCTTTTTTCCCGGTAGAGCAGGAAGCGCTTCTTCTTCTACGCAAGCAACCGCCAAGGTAAGCACCCGCCCCCATAGAACAGGAAGCACTTCTCCTTGTACTGTAAGCAACCACCCGCCCCCGGAAGAAGAAGAAGAGCGCGGTGCATGCTGGGATATATGACGTTTCATTTCCATTTGTGTGTTTATGTAAAGACCCCAAAATGGCTCCTATTAAGTGTGTTGTCTGTCTAATTATAAATAATGCAGACGAGGCGTGTTAACAGAGTTCTCAACGTTTACTCACAGCGTGCTCATAACCACATTCTAACTGCCAGCATACAACAACGCTTCTCAGGGCTACCGCGCATGCTCGTCACTATCGTTGCATGCTGGGTAGTGTAGTTGTTATATTTGCTAGCTCATAACATCACATTAAGAGACACGCTTACGCGCTTAATTCAATACTCGCCGTCATTCCGGGTGGATTGACAAAAGACCTCCAGCCGCTAGATATTGGTGTCAACAGGGCATTCGAAGCTAGACTGCTAACTGCGTGGGAACAATGGATGACAGAAGGCGAACACACCTTCACTAAGACGAGGAGGCAGCGCCAGACGACGCCAACATCTGCCAGTGGATCGTAAATGCCTGGGCAGATATTTCGGTCACAACTGTGGTCCGAGCTTTCCGGAAGGCAGGATTCACAGAACTGCTGGATAACAGTGACACTGACTCCGATGACTTCGACGAGACGGAACCGGCCATTTTGGATCTCACATTTGCCCAACTTTTCACTTCGGACACCGAAGACTAAGGATTTACGAATGAAGAATAACTTCAGAAAGTGAGCGCTATGTTTATTTTGTGTGTTGTGACATTAACGTTCGAGCAACATTATGTTGCTATTGCTCTGCACTATTTTGAATTTTACTATGTTTGTGATTGCACATTTGCGTACATTTTGGGACAGAGTTGTTAGAACGCTGGTTTTTAATATATTATTAAAGTTTGACTGACCTATCTGACTGTTTTTTTGACATTCCCTTTAGCGCAGCGTAGGCGCGGCTTATAGTCCGGGGCGGCTTATTGGTGGACAAAGTTATGAAATATGCCATTCATTGAAGGTGCGGCTAATAATCCGGTGCGCCTTATAGTGCGGAAAATACGGTACTTTTACGTTATATTATTATTATTATTAATTTTGTTTTGCACATCTTATGTAGTATTTATTTATTTATTTACCTTATTTATTTTTTGTTTATCTTTAATATATTTGTTGGATTGAATCTAAGTTTGCATATATTCATGTGTGTCTATATTTGTTGTGGGCACTAGGTGACAATTACCTTGGGAATTAAAGTGGGTGGGTACTGTAAGGGGTTAGGGTTTACTACATATTGTAAAATGTGCAGATGCCTCAACCTGCTGTTGCCATGGTCCATCATACTGTACTGTCTGCAAAATTCAATAAAAATATTTGGGAAAAAAAAATAAAAATAAAAATTGGTGTCATTATTAACTTTCTGTCCAAGCTTGTATAATCTACTGCCTTGTTCAATTGTAAAAAAATATTCTGTGCCTAAAATTCACATTTCTATCACAATGATCATACTGTAAACATGGTAAGCTAACTTCATTAAAATTAATAGTCCTGTCAATAGCATGGAATTACAATTCAAATGTAGTTTTTTTTTGTAAGCCTTTCAAAAGAATTCAAAATATGAAAAATGAATGAAAATTAATTGAAGCCATCAGACACTTGAAAAGTGGCACATCACATCTCTAATGTAATCATTTGAACTTTTCAACAGAAATAGCACTGCACAAATATTAAGGACATACTTCTGTATTTTGGTAGTTATGCTGTCAACATTTAACAAGATTTCTTCAACTTGGACTTGAAGCGCATAAATAGTATAAACACTTTTAACAGTATAACAGTACTAAACAATTCCAATAGATAACATTGGTGTCATTACCTTTTTGTGGCTAAAATCCAAATGTATCCAAAGAATCTGTTTGGGCGACGAAAAACGTTGAAAGTTTTCCACTTGTATCGCTAGCAACGGCATTAGACTTGTGTTTTTTTGTCCCAACGTTGTCAGAGTTTGTAGGTGACGAACCCCAAGATGCAGAGAAGGCGGAAGGCATTGTACGAGAAAACATGATTTAATTAAACACTAAGGCAAAACAACAAACGAAAGGGTAACAAAAGGCGCGCACAAGGCGGAGAACAAACTTGGCTATGAACTAAAAATAGCACAGAGGCTAACTGTGGACAAGAAACCACAAACACTTACTGTGACACGAAGGAACTAGGACATGGGCAGAGTGAAACAAAAGTAGACAGAGCTACAACGACAAGTATTAAGAACAACGACACGACAGGTAGGAACGACAATGATCCAGCAATGACTGGAGGAGAAGGCAGGTTTAAATAGTAGCTGGCTGATTGACACCAGGTGTGGCCAGGTGCCAATCAGCCACAGCTCAGGGAGACACTCAGGAAATGAAGACAAAATAAAAGCGCTGACAGGAAACTAAGACAAACAGAGAAAAAACTAAAACACAGTCAAACTGTCAGGGACAAGCCTGACAGTAGCCAACCTTCCTATAACGGATACCAGACGTTCTAGAACCCCCCCCCCCCCCCCCCCCAAAAAAAAGTCCAAAGTCAAGGGAGGGTGGAGGGAGGACAAGGAGGTGGGCCACCAGGCCAAGTGTCCCCGCAACCAGCAATTCGCGTAGTTTTCACCCTTTTTGGAACGGATAATTATTCCCGGATAGGCTTTTGAATATTCTTCACGGAATGACCGCAGTTTTCTTTTCGGTTTAAGACTCGTTTGCGATTTTTCTCCGGCTGACTCCATGATCGTTCGCTCGTTTGGAAACAATGGGCAACTGGTTCCTCGTGCTATAAATAGCCTCGCGCATGGCATTCGGAATGGCTCGATAGGAAGTTACGGGAAGCAGTGTCGATTGTCATTGTTGTTACGCGATTTCATGAATAAAACTTTTAAAAAAATAACTAATTTAATTAATGAAAAACCGTATTTTTTATCACTGCAACCGTAACCCGGAATAGGTTGATGAAAACCGTACTAATTACGGGAAAACCGGAGTAGTTGGCAGGTATGATAAGGTTAGGTGGGATTTACCCGGCTTAGTGTCGAAGGGGCCTAAGCGTTCAAACTGTACTCCTGCTTGTAGCAGCAAGGCCGACAGACGGCGTTCACCACGCCGCTGCCGAGCTGAAGGAGGCAGAGGACGAACTCCAGCACCGCCAGGCCCAACAGCACGCACAGCAGAGTCACGTTCCACTCCACGATGCGGACGGGCTGGAGGCAGAGAGACCACATCTCTGGCTGCAGCAGATACCTGCAACGGAGGAGATCGGTTCGCAAAGTGAAAAAGACAAATAACACAACGTCTGTGTACTTTAATATAGCATTTATGACCGGGGGGGGCATGTTGGTTTCCTAGCAACAGGCGTACACTTTCCACTCGTCTGAGTGTAGTTATTAAAGTGTTGCCAATGCTGGCTTTTCAACTTTGCGCATAGAACAATCTGGATGGTTCTTTTCCTTTACAAGTACACTCTTAGAAATAAGGGTTCTAAAAGGGTTCTTCTACAAGGGCTGAGGTTCTAACTGGAACCATTTGCTTCTGAAAAACCCTTTCCCGAAGGGTTCTTGGTAACGCTAATGGTTCCAGTAAGAACCATTTTGATCCAGAGAACCCTTTTAAAACCCCTTTTCTGAATAATTGGTTTTAAAAGGGTTCTCACTAACACTAAGGGTTCCAGTAAGAACTATTTTGATCCAGAGAACCGTTTTTGGAAGAAAGAGTTCTTCAGGGATTGTTGAAAGCATGGGTAAGATCCTGTGTCACCAGGGACATACTTCCTGATAACATGGTGCCTATCTTTAAATAAATGTTTTTCTCATTAAAATGTTTTGAATGTTTGTTCAATGTCAACATGATAAATGACCACAATATAATATGAACTAAACTGATCTGTAGAATACAATATGGTTCTTTATAGAACCCTCAGAAGACAAGACGGTTATCGGTGAAAACCTTTGAAAAGGGATGTTTTTAGAACCATCTGTGTCAGGTCTAGATGAAACCCTTAAAACATGAAAGAGTTCTTTGTGGAACTCCCTGTGTGGGTTCTAGATGAAACCCTTGAAACATGAAAGGGTTCTTAGTGGAACTCCCTGCGTGGGTTCTAGCTGAAAGTCTTGAAATACAAAAGGGTTCTTAGTGGAACTCCCTGCGTGGGTTCTAGATGAAACCCTTGAAATACGAAAGGGTTCTTAGTGGAACTCCCTGTGTGGGTTCTAGATGAAACCCTTGAAATACGAAAGGGTTCTTAGTGGAACTCCCTGCATGGCTTCTAGATGAAACCCTTGACAAACGAAAGGGTTCTTAGTGGAACTCCCTGTGTGGGTTCTAGATGAAACCCTTGAAATACGAAAGGGTTCTTTGTGGAACTCCCTGTGTGGGTTCTAGATGAAACCCTTGAAACATGAAAGGGTTCTTAGTGGAACTCCCTGCATGGCTTCTAGATGAAACCCTTGACAAACGAAAGGGTTCTTAGTGGAACTCCCTGTGTGGGTTCTAGATGAAACCCTTGAAATACGAAAGGGTTCTTAGTGGAACTCCCTGCGTGGGTTCTAGATGAAAGTCTTGAAATACAAAAGGGTTCTTAGTGGAACTCCCTGCGTGGGTTCTAGATGAAACCCTTGAAATACAAAAGGGTTCTTAGTGGAACTCCCTGTGTGGGTTCTAGATGAAACCCTTGAAATACGAAAGGGTTCTTAGTGGAACTCCCTGTGTGGGTTCTAGATGAAACCCTTGAAATACGAAAGGGTTCTTAGTGGAACTCCCTGTGTGGGTTCTAGATGAAACCCTTGAAATACGAAAGGGTTCTTAGTGGAACTCCCTGTGTGGGTTCTAGATGAAACCCTTGAAATACGAAAGGGTTCTTAGTGGAACTCCCTGCATGGGTTCTAGATGAAAGTCTTGAAATACAAAAGGGTTCTTAGTGGAACTCCCTGCGTGGGTTCTAGATGAAACCCTTGAAATACGAAAGGGTTCTTAGTGGCACTCCCTGCGTGGGTTCTAGATGAAACCCTTGAAATACAAAAGGGTTCTTAGTGGAACTCCCTGCGTGGGTTCTTTGTAGAACCTCTCATGGGGGGTTCTGGGTGGAACCTTACACACACAGTTCTAGGTAGAACCCTCCAAAAGGGTTCCAGGTGGAACCTTTATTAAAAGGTTCTACCTGGAGCCAAAAAGGGTTCTCCTATGAGGACGAGCCGAAGAACCTTATATGGTTCTACTTAGCACTTTTATTTCTAAGAGTGTACACAACGTCCACAGTTTCCAGAAACAATCTGAAATGTGGACTCGTCAGACCACAGAACACTTTTCCACTTTGCATCAGTCCATCTTAGATGATCTCGGGCCCAGCGAAGCCGGCGGCGTTTCCGGGTGTTGTTGATAAACGTCTTTGTCTTTGCATAGTAGAGTTTTAACTTGCACTTACAGATGTAGCGACCAACTGTAGTTACTGACAAGTGGGTTTCTGAAGTGTTCCTGAGCCCATGTGGTGATATCCTTTACACACGGATGTCGCTTTTGATGCAGTACCGCCTGAGGGTCCGTAATATCATCGCTTATGTGCAGTGATTTCTCCAGATTCTCTGAACCTTTCGATGATATTACGGAGCGTAGATGGTGAAATCCCTAAATTCCTTGCAACAGCTGGTTGAGAAATGTTGTTCTTAAAACAATTTGCTCAGGCATTTGTTGACAAAGTGGTGACCCTCGCCCCCGTCCTTGTTTGTGAATGACTGAGCATTTCATGGAAGCTGCTTTTATACCCAATCATGGCACCCACCTGTTCCCAATTAGCCTGTGGGATGTTCCAAATAAGTCTTTGATGAGCAAATTTCTCGGTCTTTTTTGCCACTTGTGCCAGCTTTTTTGAAACATGTTGCAGGCATCAAAGTCCAAATGAGCTAATATTTGCAAAAAATAAAGTTTCAGAGTTCCAACATGAAATATCTTGTCTTTGCAGTCTATTCAATTGAATATAAGTTGAAAAGGATTTGCAAATCGTTGTGTTTTGTTTTTATTAACCAACACAACTTCACTGCTTTTGGGTGTTGTACTTTTATAGTTTTCATTTAGAAACAAAAGGTCGCGCTCCGCATTGAGCTTAAAAGGGATGCACTTTGACTTGTGTTACTGTGAGAATCAAAAACAATTTATCAGTTAATGAATGAATGCTGTGAAAAAAAAGGGTTGAAAATGGAAAAAGATAGGGGGGGAAATTATTTTTTTCTTTTAGTATGTTTTTTGTTTGAGGACAACCATGACACAAACCTTCCCAATTGTTAGAACTACCACTGTTTAATATGTTTGTGTGTATGCTTCACTGATGACACTATTTGGTGAACATCGTTTTGTCCTACTGATTTCGGTGGTTCTTGAACTCACCGTAGTGTGGACTGTGACGCGACAGTTTGTTTACATGTAAAATCTTCCACTCCTTCTTTGTCTCATTTTGTCCACCAAAAGTTTTATACTGTGCGTGAATGCGCTTTGTTTGATGTTATTGACTTTTTGGAGTGCTAATCAGGCATATTTGGTCACTGCATGACTGCAAGCTAATCGAACTATGCTAACATGCTATTTAGGCTAGCTGTATGTAAATATTGAACCATTATGCCTCATTTGTAGGTATATTTGAGCTCATTTAATATATTTTACTTGTATCCTCTTTGTATATATATATATACATACATACATACATACATCCATACATACATAAATATATAGGACAAAGCTACGAACAATGGGAGACCAGACTTTCTGCTCCGCCGCTCCCAGTCTGTGGAACGCTCTCCCTGACCACCTGAAGGCACCACAGACTGTGGATGCTTTTAAAAATGGCTTGAAACCCTTTATTTTAAAAAAAGCCTTTTTTTTTTTTTTTTAGATATATGCATATTAGTTCTAGCTATTAGGCTGTTCTAGTTTTAATTTTTTTTAATTTTTATTATCTTTTTAATTTTTTAATACACTGTAGCACTTTGAGGTTGTTTACTCAATGTAAAGTGCTTTTTTTTTTTTTTTACAAATAAAATCTATTATTATTATTATTATTATTATTATTATAGTTTATATTTGCATGTCTCATGACACATTATCTGTATGTAATATTGGCAGCATTTCTGATAGTTGTTTGTGTGTCATGTTGTTCCAGACCACAGCAAACATTACCTAGCTTGCCAAAGATTGTAATAAATCTATTAAAAGAAGACAGCCTGCAGTTTCCTTCAACTTGGACACACTCATCTATACCTTTGGCCATTAAAAGCCAGTAATTCCAAGGAGTTATCTCACCCTCTGAGTAGCCTCTGATTTACTAATGTTTTCTAATGTTGTAAAAATGTGTAGAATAAATATTACATTTCACGAAGATTTGCTTCAGCCTGCGACACAGTCATTTTGATAGTAGGCTATTATAGCTAATATAGACACTTACATCATGTGACTTATACACTATATTGCCAAAAGTATTTGGCCACCCATCCAATTAATGAGAACCAGGTGTCCTAATCACTTGGCCCGGTGTATCAAATCAAGCACGTAGGCATGGAGACTGTTTCTACAAACATTTGTGAAAGAATGGGCCGCTCTCAGTGATTTCCAGCGTGGAACTGTCATAGGATGCCACCTGTGCAACAAATCCGGTCGTGAAATTTCCTCGCTCCTAAATATTCCAAAGTCGGCTTTATTATAAGAAAAAGGAAGAGTTTGGGAACAACAGCAACTCAGCCACCAAGTAAACTGACACAGAGGTCAGCATAGTGCAAAGACTTTCTGCACAGTCAGTTGCTACAGAGCTCCAAACTTCATGTGACCTTCCAATTAGCCCACGTACAGTACGCAGAGAGCTTCACGGAATGGGTTTCCATGGCCGAGCAGCTGCATCTAAGCCATACATCACCAAGTCCAATGCAGAGTGTGGGATGCAGTGGTGTAAAGCACGTCGTCACTGGACTCTAGAGCAGTGGAGACGCCTTCTCTGGACTGATGAATCACACTTTTCCATCTGGCAATCTGATGGACCAGTCTGGGTTTGGAGGTTGCCAGGAGAACGCTACATTTCAGACTGCATTGTGCAGAGTGTGAAATTTGGTGGAGAAGGAATTATGGTGTGGGGTTCTTTTTCAGGAGTTGGGCTTGGCCCCTTGGTTCTAGTAAAAGGAACTGTGACTGCTTCAGGATACCAAAACATTTTGGACAATTCCATGCTCCCCAACCTTGTGGGAACAGTTTGGAGCGGGCCCCTTCCTCTTCCAACATGACTGTGCACCAGTGCACAAAGCAAGGTCCACGAAGACATGGTGTGGATGAACTTGACTGGCCTGCACAGAGTCCTGACCTGAACCCGATAGAACACCTTTGGGATGAATTAGAACGGAGACTGAGAGCCAGGCCTTCTCGATCAACATCAGTGTGTGACCTCACCAATGCGCTTTTGGAAGAATGGTGGAAAATACCTATAAACACACTCCGCAACCTTGTGGACAGCCTTCCCAGAAGAGTTGAAGCTGTAATAGCTGCAAAAGGTCATATTGAACCCTATGGGTTAGGAATGGGATGGCACTTCAAGTTCATATGTGAGTCAAGGCAGGTGGCCAAATACTTTTGGCAATATAGTATATAAGGCTTTTCATTTTTTGAGGCTCCAAACATATTTTTTGGGGGGTATTTTTGGTCCAATATGGCTCGTTCAACGTTTTGGGTTGCCGACCCCTGACTTAGAACAACATTCTCGCAACTTTTGCCGCAACTTTCTGAAAAATCTGCCGCGAATTCAGCCGTTAAAAGAAGAAAAAATAAACCCCGCAGGGACTGGCGTCTTCCTACCTGCCCCCCTGATCTGCGAAGGGGTACGACCACCCGAGAGAGGTGAAACACTGCGGACCCTGCATCAAGGCGAAGCCGGAAACCACGAAGCAGTAGCCGGACCCTGCCAGGCCGACCACAGCAGCCAACACCGACCCACACATCTGGAGAGCAAGGTCAAGATTATTATGTGAATCTTTGTATTATTGTTACAGCGACGTATCATTCTTTCCTCCATGTTGTCATGCAAGAAACAAATAAGGAAAGGCAGCTGCACACACACACACACACACACACACACACACACACACACATACATGTCTTGCCTACTTTGTGTGGACCCACGTTTGATTAGTAGGTTGTGAGGGCCCCCCTTTCCACTATAGCTAGAATATTGCTTTTGTTACAGCGACGTATTATTCTTTCCTCCATGTTGTCATACAAGAAACAAATAAGAAAAGGCAGCTGCACGCACACACACACACACACACACACACATGTCTTGCCTACTTTGTGTGGACCCACGTTTGATTAGTAGGTTGTGAGGGCCCCCCTTTCCACTATAGCTAGAATATTGCTTTTGTTACAGCGACGTATTATTCTTTCCTCCATGTTGTCATGCAAGAAACAAATAAGGCAGCTGCACACACACACACAAACACACACACATACATGTCTTGCCTACTTTGTGTGGACCCACGTTTGGTTAGTAGGTTGTGAGGGCCCCCCTTTCCACTATAGCTAGAATATTGCTTTTGTTACAGCGACGTATTATTCTTTCCTCCATGTTGTCATACAAGAAACAAATAAGAAAAGGCAGCTGCACACACACACACACACACACACACACACACACACACACACATAGATGTCTTGCCTACTTTGTGTGGACCCACGTTTGGTTAGTAGGTTGTGAGGGCCCCCCTTTCCACTATAGCTAGAATATTGCTTTTGTTACAGCGACGTATTATTCTTTCCTCCATGTTGTCATGCAAGAAACAAATAAGAAAAGGCGGCTGCACA